>NW_026777280.1:0-41632 GCF_030936135.1 Gavia stellata | reverse complement strand
TCTACACTAAAGGTGCCAGCCCTGAAAGCTCTTGCTGGTCCTCATCTCCCACTGGTAACCTCTCAAACGAACCACAAACACTTGGGCTCTGAACTTGTTTAGCCTACTAAAACTTCCAACGTACACAGCCTCTCCTGCTCAATCTGGCCAAAATTCACCAACGAAATTGCGAATGTCCAGCGATTGCTCCTACACTAAAGGTGCCAGCCCTGAAAGCTCTTGCTGGTCCTCATCTCCCACTGGTAACCTCTCAAACGAACCACAAACACTTGGGCTCTGAACTTGTTTAGCCTACTAAAACTTCCAACGTACACAGCCTCTCCTGCTCAATCTGGCCAGAGCTCAACACCGAAATTGCGAACGTCCAGCGATTGCTCCTACACTAAAGGTGCCAGCCCTGAAAGCTCTTGCTGGTCCTCATCTCCCACTGGTAACCTCTCAAACGAACCACAAACACTTGGGCTCTGAACTTGTTTAGGCTACTAAAACTTCCAACGTACACAGCCTCTCCTGCTCAATCTGGCCAGAGCTCAACACCGAAATTGCGAACGTCCAGGGATTGCTCCTACACTAAAGGTGCCAGCCCTGAAAGCTCTTGCTGGTCCTCATCTCCCACTGGTAACCTCTCAAACGAACCACAAACACTTGGGCTCTGAACTTGTTTAGGCTGCTAAAACTTCCAACGTACACAGCCTCTCCTGCTCAATCTGGCCAGAGCTCAACACCGACATTGCGAACGTCCAGCGATTGCTGCTACACTAAAGGTGCCAGCCCTGAAAGCTCTTGCTGGTCCTCATCTCCCACTGGTAACCTCTCAAACGAACCACAAACACTTGGGCTCTGAACTTGTTTAGGCTACTAAAACTTCCAACGTACACAGCCTCTCCTGCTCAATCTGCCCAAAATTCAACACCGAAATTGTGAACGTCCAGGGATTGCTCCTACACTAAAGGTGCCAGCCCTGAAAGCTCTTGCTGGTCCTCATCTCCCACTGGTAACCTCTCAAACGAACCACAAACACTTGGGCTCTGAACTTGTTTAGCCTACTAAAACTTCCAACGTACACAGCCTCTCCTGCTCAATCTGGCCAGAGCTCAACACCGAAATTGCGAACGTCCAGGGATTGCTCCTACACTAAAGGTGCCAGCCCTGAAAGCTCTTGCTGGTCCTCATCTCCCACTGGTAACCTCTCAAACGAACCACAAACACTTGGGCTCTGAACTTGTTTAGCCTACTAAAACTTCCAACGTACACAGCCTCTCCTGCTCAATCTGGCCAAAATTCAACACCAAAATTGCGAACGTCCAGCGATTGCTCCTACACTAAAGGTGCCAGCCCTGAAAGCTCTTGCTGGTCCTCATCTCCCACTGGTAACCTCTCAAACGAACCACAAACACTTGGGCTCTGAACTTGTTTAGCCTACTAAAACTTCCAACGTACACAGCCTCTCCTGCTCAATCTGGCCAGAGTTCAACACCGAAATTGTGAACGTCCAGCGATTGCTCCTACACTAAAGGTGCCAGCCCTGAAAGCTCTTGCTGGTCCTCATCTCCCACTGGTAACCTCTCAAACGAACCACAAACACTTGGGCTCTGAACTTGTTTATGCTGCTAAAACTTCCAGCGTACACAGCCTCTCCTGCTCAATCTGGCCAAAATTCACCAACGAAATTGCGAACGTCCAGCGATTGCTCCTACACTAAAGGTGCCAGCCCTGAAAGCTCTTGCTGGTCCTCATCTCCCACTGGTAACCTCTCAAACGAACCACAAACACTTGGGCTCTGAACTTGTTTATGCTACTAAAACTTCCAACGTACACAGCCTCTCCTGCTCAATCTGGCCAGAGCTCAACACCGAAATTGCGAACGTCCAGCGATTGCTCCTACACTAAAGGTGCCAGCCCTGAAAGCTCTTGCTGGTCCTCATCTCCCACTGGTAACCTCTCAAACGAACCACAAACACTTGGGCTCTGAACTTTTTTAGCCTACTAAAACTTCCAACGTACACAGCCTCTCCTGCTCAATCTGGCCAAAATTCACCAACGAAATTGAGAACGTCCAGGGATTGCTCCTACACTAAAGGTGCCAGCCCTGAAAGCTCTTGCTGGTCCTCATCTCCCACTGGTAACCTCTCAAACGAACCACAAACACTTGGGCTCTGAACTTGTTTAGCCTACTAAAACTTCCAACGTACACAGCCTCTCCTGCTCAATCTGGCCAGAGCTCAACACCGAAATTGCGAACGTCCCGCGATTGCTCCTACACTAAAGGTGCCAGCCCTGAAAGCTCTTGCTGCTCCTCATCTCCCACTGGTAACCTCTCAAACGAACCACAAACACTTGGGCTCTGAACTTGTTTAGCCTACTAAAACTTCCAACGTACACAGCCTCTCCTGCTCAATCTGGCCAGAGCTCAACACCGAAATTGCGAACGTCCAGCGATTGCTCCTACACTAAAGGTGCCAGCCCTGAAAGCTCTTGCTGGTCCTCATCTCCCACTGGTAACCTCTCAAACGAACCACAAACACTTGGGCTCTGAACTTGTTTAGCTTACTAAAACTTCCAACGTACACAGCCTCTCCTGCTCAATCTGGCCAGAGCTCAACACCGAAATTGCGAACGTCCAGCGATTGCTCCTGCACTAAAGGTGCCAGCCCTGAAAGCTCTTGCTGGTCCTCATCTCCCACTGGTAACCTCTCAAATGAACCACAAACACTTGGGCTCTGAACTTGTTTAGCCTACTAAAACTTCCAACGTACACAGCCTCTCCTGCTCAATCTGGCCAGAGCTCAACACCGAAATTGCGAACGTCCAGCAATTGCTCCTACACTAAAGGTGCCAGCCCTGAAAGCTCTTGCTGGTCCTCATCTCCCACTGGTATCCTCTCAAACGAACCACAAACACTTGGGCTCTGAACTTGTTTAGCCTACTAAAACTTCCAACGTACACAGCCTCTCCTGCTCAATCTGGCCAAAATTCAACACCGAAATTGCGAACGTCCAGGGATTGCTCCTACACTAAAGGTGCCAGCCCTGAAAGCTCTTGCTGGTCCTCATCTCCCACTGGTAACCTCTCAAACGAACCACAAACACTTGGGCTCTGAACTTGTTTAGCCTACTAAAACTTCCAACGTACACAGCCTCTCCTGCTCAATCTGCCCAAAATTCAACACCGAAATTGTGAACGTCCAGCGATTGCTCCTACACTAAAGGTGCCAGCCCTGAAAGCTCTTGCTGCTCCTCATCTCCCACTGGTAACCTCTCAAACGAACCACAAACACTTGGGCTCTGAACTTGTTTAGCCTACTAAAACTTCCAACGTACACAGCCTCTCCTGCTCAATCTGGCCAGAGCTCAACTCCGAAATTGCGAACGTCCAGCGCTTGCTCCTACACTAAAGGTGCCAGCCCTGAAAGCTCTTGCTGGTCCTCATCTCCCACTGGTAACCTCTCAAACGAACCACAAACACTTGGGCTCTGAACTTGTTTAGCCTACTAAAACTTCCAACGTACACAGCCTCTCCTGCTCAATCTGGCCTAAATTCAACACCGAAATTGCGAACGTCCAGGGATTGCTCCTACACTAAAGGTGCCAGCCCTGAAAGCTCTTGCTGGTCCTCATCTCCCACTGGTAACCTCTCAAACGAACCACAAACACTTGGGCTCTGAACTTGTTTAGCCTACTAAAACTTCCAACGTACACAGCCTCTCCTGCTCAATCTGGCCAGAGTTCAACACCGAAATTGTGAACGTCCAGCGATTGCTCCTACACTGAAGGTGCCAGCCCTGAAAGCTCTTGCTGGTCCTCATCTCCCACTGGTAACCTCTCAAACGAACCACAAACACTTGGGCTCTGAACTTGTTTATGCTGCTAAAACTTCCAGCGTACACAGCCTCTCCTGCTCAATCTGACCAAAATTCACCACCGAAATTGCGAACGTCCAGCGATTGCTCCTACACTAAAGGTGCCAGCCCTGAAAGCTCTTGCTGGTCCTCATCTCCCACTGGTAACCTCTCAAACGAACCACAAACACTTGGGCTCTGAACTTGTTTAGCCTACTAAAACTTCCAACGTACACAGCCTCTCCTGCTCAATATGCCCAAAATTCACCAACGAAATTGCGAACGTCCAGGGATTGCTCCTACACTAAAGGTGCCAGCCCTGAAAGCTCTTGCTGGTCCTCATCTCCCACTGGTAACCTCTCAAACGAACCACAAACACTTGGGCTCTGAACTTGTTTAGCCTACTAAAACTTACAACGTACACAGCCTCTCCTGCTCAATCTGGCCAGAGCTCAACACCGAAATTGCGAACGTCCAGCGATTGCTCCTACACTAAAGGTGCCAGCCCTGAAAGCTCTTGCTGGTCCTCATCTCCCACTGGTAACCTCTCAAACGAACCACAAACACTTGGGCTCTGAACTTGTTTAGCCTACTAAAACTTCCAACGTACACAGCCTCTCCTGCTCAATCTGGCCAAAATTCACCAACGAAATTGTGAACGTCCAGGGATTGCTCCTACACTAAAGGTGCCAGCCCTGAAAGCTCTTGCTGGTCCTCATCTCCCACTGGTAACCTCTCAAACGAACCACAAACACTTGGGCTCTGAACTTGTTTAGGCTGCTAAAACTTCCAACGTACACAGCCTCTCCTGCTCAATCTGGCCAGAGCTCAACACCGAAATTGCGAACGTCCAGCGCTTGCTGCTACACTAAAGGTGCCAGCCCTGAAAGCTCTTGCTGGTCCTCATCTCCCACTGGTAACCTCTCAAACGAACCACAAACACTTGGGCTCTGAACTTGTTTAGGCTGCTAAAACTTCCAACGTACACAGCCTCTCCTGCTCAATCTGGCCAAAATTCAACACCGAAATTGCGAACGTCCAGGGATTGCTCCTACACTAAAGGTGCCAGCCCTGAAAGCTCTTGCTGGTCCTCATCTCCCACTGGTAACCTCTCAAACGAACCACAAACACTTGGGCTCTGAACTTGTTTAGCCTACTAAAACTTCCAACGTACACAGCCTCTCCTGCTCAATCTGGCCAGAGCTCAACACCGAAATTGCGAACGTCCAGCGATTGCTCCTACACTAAAGGTGCCAGCCCTGAAAGCTCTTGCTGGTCCTCATCTCCCACTGGTAACCTCTCAAACGAACCACAAACACTTGGGCTCTGAACTTGTTTAGCCTACTAAAACTTCCAACGTACACAGCCTCTCCTGCTCAATCTGGCCAAAATTCAACACCAAAATTGCGAACGTCCAGCGATTGCTCCTACACTAAAGGTGCCAGCCCTGAAAGCTCTTGCTGGTCCTCATCTCCCACTGGTAACCTCTCAAACGAACCACAAACACTTGGGCTCTGAACTTGTTTAGCCTACTAAAACTTCCAACGTACACAGCCTCTCCTGCTCAATCTGCCCAAAATTCACCAACGAAATTGCGAACGTCCAGCGCTTGCTCCTACACTAAAGGTGCCAGCCCGGAAAGCTCTTGCTGGTCCTCATCTCCCACTGGTAACCTCTCAAACGAACCACAAACACTTGGGCTCTGAACTTGTTTAGCCTACTAAAACTTCCAACGTACACAGCCTCTCCTGCTCAATCTGGCCAAAATTCACCAACGAAATTGTGAACGTCCAGCGATTGCTCCTACACTAAAGGTGCCAGCCCTGAAAGCTCTTGCTGGTCCTCATCTCCCACTGGTAACCTCTCAAACGAACCACAAACACTTGGGCTCTGAACTTGTTTAGCCTACTAAAACTTCCAACGTACACAGCCTCTCCTGCTCAATCTGGCCAAAATTCAACACCGAAATTGCGAACGTCCAGGGATTGCTCCTACACTAAAGGTGCCAGCCCTGAAAGCTCTTGCTGGTCCTCATCTCCCACTGGTAACCTCTCAAACGAACCACAAACACTTGGGCTCTGAACTTGTTTAGCCTACTAAAACTTCCAACGTACACAGCCTCTCCTGCTCAATCTGGCCAGAGTTCAACACCGAAATTGTGAACGTCCAGCGATTGCTCCTACACTAAAGGTGCCAGCCCTGAAAGCTCTTGCTGGTCCTCATCTCCCACTGGTAACCTCTCAAACGAACCACAAACACTTGGGCTCTGAACTTGTTTATGCTGCTAAAACTTCCAGCGTACACAGCCTCTCCTGCTCAATCTGACCAAAATTCACCAACGAAATTGCGAACGTCCAGCGATTGCTCCTACACTAAAGGTGCCAGCCCTGAAAGCTCTTGCTGGTCCTCATCTCCCACTGGTAACCTCTCAAACGAACCACAAACACTTGGCTCTGAACTTGTTTAGCCTACTAAAACTTCCAACGTACACAGCCTCTCCTGCTCAATCTGCCCAAAATTCACCAACGAAATTGCGAACGTCCAGGGATTGCTCCTACACTAAAGGTGCCAGCCCTGAAAGCTCTTGCTGGTCCTCATCTCCCACTGGTAACCTCTCAAACGAACCACAAACACTTGGGCTCTGAACTTGTTTAGCCTACTAAAACTTACAACGTACACAGCCTCTCCTGCTCAATCTGGCCAGAGCTCAACACCGAAATTGCGAACGTCCAGCGATTGCTCCTACACTAAAGGTGCCAGCCCTGAAAGCTCTTGCTGGTCCTCATCTCCCACTGGTAACCTCTCAAACGAACCACAAACACTTGGGCTCTGAACTTGTTTAGCCTACTAAAACTTCCAACGTACACAGCCTCTCCTGCTCAATCTGGCCAAAATTCACCAACGAAATTGTGAACGTCCAGCGATTGCTCCTACACTAAAGGTGCCAGCCCTGAAAGCTCTTGCTGGTCCTCATCTCCCACTGGTAACCTCTCAAACGAACCACAAACACTTGGGCTCTGAACTTGTTTATGCTACTAAAACTTCCAACGTACACAGCCTCTCCTGCTCAATCTGGCCAGAGCTCAACACCGAAATTGCGAACGTCCAGCGATTGCTCCTACACTAAAGGTGCCAGCCCTGAAAGCTCTTGCTGCTCCTCATCTCCCACTGGTAACCTCTCAAACGAACCACAAACACTTGGGCTCTGAACTTGTTTAGCCTACTAAAACTTCCAACGTACACAGCCTCTCCTGCTCAATCTGGCCAAAATTCACCAACGAAATTGTGAACGTCCAGGGATTGCTCCTACACTAAAGGTGCCAGCCCTGAAAGCTCTTGCTGGTCCTCATCTCCCACTGGTAACCTCTCAAACGAACCACAAACACTTGGGCTCTGAACTTGTTTAGCCTACTAAAACTTCCAACGTACACAGCCTCTCCTGCTCAATCTGGCCAGAGCTCAACACCGAAATTGCGAACGTCCCGCGATTGCTCCTACACTAAAGGTGCCAGCCCTGAAAGCTCTTGCTGGTCCTCATCTCCCACTGGTAACCTCTCAAACGAACCACAAACACTTGGGCTCTGAACTTGTTTAGCCTACTAAAACTTCCAACGTACACAGCCTCTCCTGCTCAATCTGGCCAGAGCTCAACACCGAAATTGCGAACGTCCAGCGATTGCTCCTACACTAAAGGTGCCAGCCCTGAAAGCTCTTGCTGGTCCTCATCTCCCACTGGTAACCTCTCAAACGAACCACAAACACTTGGGCTCTGAACTTGTTTAGCCTACTAAAACTTCCAACGTACACAGCCTCTCCTGCTCAATCTGGCCAGAGCTCAACACCGAAATTGCGAACGTCCAGCAATTGCTCCTACACTAAAGGTGCCAGCCCTGAAAGCTCTTGCTGGTCCTCATCTCCCACTGGTAACCTCTCAAACGAACCACAAACACTTGGGCTCTGAACTTGTTTAGCCTACTAAAACTTCCAACGTACGCAGCCTCTCCTTCTCAATCTGCCCAAAATTCAACACCGAAATTGTGAACGTCCAGCGATTGCTCCTACACTAAAGGTGCCAGCCCTGAAAGCTCTTGCTGCTCCTCATCTCCCACTGGTAACCTCTCAAACGAAACACAAACACTTGGGCTCTGAACTTGTTTAGCCTACTAAAACTTCCAACGTACACAGCCTCTCCTGCTCAATCTGGCCAGAGCTCAACACCGAAATTGCGAACGTCCAGCGATTGCTCCTACACTAAAGGTGCCAGCCCTGAAAGCTCTTGCTGGTCCTCATCTCCCACTGGTAACCTCTCAAACGAACCACAAACACTTGGGCTCTGAACTTGTTTAGCCTACTAAAACTTCCAACGTACACAGCCTCTCCTGCTCAATCTGGCCTAAATTCAACACCAAAATTGCGAACGTCCAGCGATTGCTCCTACACTAAAGGTGCCAGCCCTGAAAGCTCTTGCTGGTCCTCATCTCCCACTGGTAACCTCTCAAACGAACCACAAACACTTGGGCTCTGAACTTGTTTAGCCTACTAAAACTTCCAACGTACACAGCCTCTCCTGCTCAATCTGGCCAGAGTTCAACACCGAAATTGTGAACGTCCAGCGATTGCTCCTACACTAAAGGTGCCAGCCCTGAAAGCTCTTGCTGGTCCTCATCTCCCACTGGTAACCTCTCAAACGAACCACAAACACTTGGGCTCTGAACTTGTTTATGCTGCTAAAACTTCCAGCGTACACAGCCTCTCCTGCTCAATCTGACCAAAATTCACCAACGAAATTGCGAACGTCCAGCGATTGCTCCTACACTAAAGGTGCCAGCCCTGAAAGCTCTTGCTGGTCCTCATCTCCCACTGGTAACCTCTCAAACGAACCACAAACACTTGGGCTCTGAACTTGTTTAGCCTACTAAAACTTCCAACGTACACAGCCTCTCCTGCTCAATCTGGCCAAAATTCACCAACGAAATTGCGAACGTCCAGGGATTGCTCCTACACTAAAGGTGCCAGCCCTGAAAGCTCTTGCTGGTCCTCATCTCCCACTGGTAACCTCTCAAACGAACCACAAACACTTGGGCTCTGAACTTGTTTAGCCTACTAAAACTTCCAACGTACACAGCCTCTCCTGCTCAATCTGGCCAGAGCTCAACACCGAAATTGCGAACGTCCAGCGATTGCTCCTACACTAAAGGTGCCAGCCCTGAAAGCTCTTGCTGGTCCTCATCTCCCACTGGTAACCTCTCAAACGAACCACAAACACTTGGGCTCTGAACTTGTTTAGGCTACTAAAACTTCCAACGTACACAGCCTCTCCTGCTCAATCTGCCCAAAATTCAACACCGAAATTGTGAACGTCCAGGGATTGCTCCTACACTAAAGGTGCCAGCCCTGAAAGCTCTTGCTGGTCCTCATCTCCCACTGGTAACCTCTCAAACGAACCACAAACACTTGGGCTCTGAACTTGTTTAGCCTACTAAAACTTCCAACGTACACAGCCTCTCCTGCTCAATCTGGCCAGAGCTCAACACCGAAATTGCGAACGTCCAGCGATTGCTCCTACACTAAAGGCGCCAGCCCTGAAAGCTCTTGCTGGTCCTCATCTCCCACTGGTAACCTCTCAAACGAACCACAAACACTTGGGCTCTGAACTTGTTTAGCCTACTAAAACTTCCAACGTACACAGCCTCTCCTGCTCAATCTGGCCAGAGCTCAACACCGAAATTGCGAACGTCCAGCGATTGCTCCTACACTAAAGGTGCCAGCCCTGAAAGCTCTTGCTGGTCCTCATCTCCCACTGGTAACCTCTCAAACGAACCACAAACACTTGGGCTCTGAACTTGTTTAGCCTACTAAAACTTCCAACGTACACAGCCTCTCCTGCTCAATCTGGCCAGAGCTCAACACCGAAATTGCGAACGTCCAGCGATTGCTCCTGCACTAAAGGTGCCAGCCCTGAAAGCTCTTGCTGGTCCTCATCTCCCACTGGTAACCTCTCAAACGAACCACAAACACTTGGGCTCTGAACTTGTTTAGCCTACTAAAACTTCCAACGTACACAGCCTCTCCTGCTCATTCTGGCCAGAGCTCAACACCGAAATTGCGAACGTCCAGCAATTGCTCCTACACTAAAGGTGCCAGCCCTGAAAGCTCTTGCTGGTCCTCATCTCCCACTGGTAACCTCTCAAACGAACCACAAACACTTGGGCTCTGAACTTGTTTAGCCTACTAAAACTTCCAACGTACACAGCCTCTCCTGCTCAATCTGGCCAGAGCTCAACACCGAAATTGCGAACGTCCAGCGATTGCTCCTACACTAAAGGTGCCAGCCCTGAAAGCTCTTGCTGGTCCTCATCTCCCACTGGTAACCTCTCAAACGAACCACAAACACTTGGGCTCTGAACTTGTTTAGCCTACTAAAACTTCCAACGTACACAGCCTCTCCTGCTCAATCTGGCCAAAATTCAACACCGAAATTGCGAACGTCCAGGGATTGCTCCTACACTAAAGGTGCCAGCCCTGAAAGCTCTTGCTGGTCCTCATCTCCCACTGGTAACCTCTCAAACGAACCACAAACACTTGGGCTCTGAACTTGTTTAGCCTACTAAAACTTCCAACGTACACAGCCTCTCCTGCTCAATCTGGCCAGAGTTCAACACCGAAATTGGAACGTCCAGCGATTGCTCCTACACTAAAGGTGCCAGCCCTGAAAGCTCTTGCTGGTCCTCATCTCCCACTGGTAACCTCTCAAACGAACCACAAACACTTGGGCTCTGAACTTGTTTATGCTGCTAAAACTTCCAGCGTACACAGCCTCTCCTGCTCAATCTGACCAAAATTCACCAACGAAATTGCGAACGTCCAGCGATTGCTCCTACACTAAAGGTGCCAGCCCTGAAAGCTCTTGCTGGTCCTCATCTCCCACTGGTAACCTCTCAAACGAACCACAAACACTTGGGCTCTGAACTTGTTTATGCTACTAAAACTTCCAACGTACACAGCCTCTCCTGCTCAATCTGCCCAAAATTCACCCACGAAATTGCGAACGTCCAGGGATTGCTCCTACACTAAAGGTGCCAGCCCTGAAAGCTCTTGCTGGTCCTCATCTCCCACTGGTAACCTCTCAAATGAACCACAAACACTTGGGCTCTGAACTTGTTTAGCCTACTAAAACTTCCAACGTACACAGCCTCTCCTGCTCAATCTGGCCAGAGCTCAACACCGAAATTGCGAACGTCCAGGGATTGCTCCTACACTAAAGGTGCCAGCCCTGAAAGCTCTTGCTGGTCCTCATCTCCCACTGGTAACCTCTCAAACGAACCACAAACACTTGGCTCTGAACTTGTTTAGCCTACTAAAACTTCCAACGTACACAGCCTCTCCTGCTCAATCTGGCCAGAGCTCAACACCGAAATTGCGAACGTCCAAGGATTGCTCCTACACTAAAGGTGCCAGCCCTGAAAGCTCTTGCTGGTCCTCATCTCCCACTGGTAACCTCTCAAACGAACCACAAACACTTGGGCTCTGAACTTGTTTAGGCTGCTAAAACTTCCAACGTACACAGCCTCTCCTGCTCAATCTGCCCAAAATTCAACACCGAAATTGTGAACGTCCAGGGATTGCTCCTACACTAAAGGTGCCAGCCCTGAAAGCTCTTGCTGGTCCTCATCTCCCACTGGTAACCTCTCAAACGAACCACAAACACTTGAGCTCTGAACTTGTTTAGCCTACTAAAACTTCCAACGTACACAGCCTCTCCTGCTCAATCTGGCCAGAGCTCAACACCGAAATTGCGAACGTCCAGCGATTGCTCCTACACTAAAGGTGCCAGCCCTGAAAGCTCTTGCTGGTCCTCATCTCCCACTGGTAACCTCTCAAACGAACCACAAACACTTGGGCTCTGAACTTGTTTAGCCTACTAAAACTTCCAACGTACACAGCCTCTCCTGCTCAATCTGGCCAAAATTCAACACCAAAATTGCGAACGTCCAGCGATTGCTCCTACACTAAAGGTGCCAGCCCTGAAAGCTCTTGCTGGTCCTCATCTCCCACTGGTAACCTCTCAAACGAACCACAAACACTTGGGCTCTGAACTTGTTTAGCCTACTAAAACTTCCAACGTACACAGCCTCTCCTGCTCAATCTGGCCAGAGTTCAACACCGAAATTGTGAACGTCCAGCGATTGCTCCTACACTAAAGGTGCCAGCCCTGAAAGCTCTTGCTGGTCCTCATCTCCCACTGGTAACCTCTCAAATGAACCACAAACACTTGGGCTCTGAACTTGTTTATGCTGCTAAAACTTCCAGCGTACACAGCCTCTCCTGCTCAATCTGACCAAAATTCACCAACGAAATTGCGAACGTCCAGCGATTGCTCCTACACTAAAGGTGCCAGCCCTGAAAGCTCTTGCTGGTCCTCATCTCCCACTGGTAACCTCTCAAACGAACCACAAACACTTGGGCTGTGAACTTGTTTAGCCTACTAAAACTTCCAACGTACACAGCCTCTCCTGCTCAATCTGGCCAGAGCTCAACACCGAAATTGCGAACGTCCAGCGATTGCTCCTGCACTAAAGGTGCCAGCCCTGAAAGCTCTTGCTGGTCCTCATCTCCCACTGGTAACCTCTCAAACGAACCACAAACACTTGGGCTCTGAACTTGTTTAGCCTACTAAAACTTCCAACGTACACAGCCTCTCCTGCTCAATCTGGCCAGAGCTCAACACCGAAATTGCGAACGTCCAGCAATTGCTCCTACACTAAAGGTGCCAGCCCTGAAAGCTCTTGCTGGTCCTCATCTCCCACTGGTAACCTCTCAAACGAACCACAAACACTTGGGCTCTGAACTTGTTTAGCCTACTAAAACTTCCAACGTACACAGCCTCTCCTGCTCAATCTGGCCAGAGCTCAACACCGAAATTGCGAACGTCCAGCGATTGCTCCTACACTAAAGGTGCCAGCCCTGAAAGCTCTTGCTGGTCCTCATCTCCCACTGGTAACCTCTCAAACGAACCACAAACACTTGGGCTCTGAACTTGTTTAGCCTACTAAAACTTCCAACGTACACAGCCTCTCCTGCTCAATCTGGCCAAAATTCAACAGCGAAATTGTGAACGTCCAGGGATTGCTCCTACACTAAAGGTGCCAGCCCTGAAAGCTCTTGCTGGTCCTCATCTCCCACTGGTAACCTCTCAAACGAACCACAAACACTTGGCCTCTGAACTTGTTTAGCCTACTAAAACTTCCAACGTACACAGCCTCTCCTGCTCAATCTGGCCAGAGCTCAACACCGAAATTGCGAACGTCCAGCGCTTGCTCCTACACTAAAGGTGCCAGCCCTGAAAGCTCTTGCTGGTCCTCATCTCCCACTGGTAACCTCTCAAACGAACCACAAACACTTGGGCTCTGAACTTGTTTAGCCTACTAAAACTTCCAACGTACACAGCCTCTCCTGCTCAATCTGGCCAAAATTCACCAACGAAATTGTGAACGTCCAGGGATTGCTCCTGCACTAAAGGTGCCAGCCCTGAAAGCTCTTGCTGGTCCTCATCTCCCACTGGTAACCTCTCAAACGAACCACAAACACTTGGGCTCTGAACTTGTTTAGCCTACTAAAACTTCCAACGTACACAGCCTCTCCTGCTCAATCTGGCCAGAGCTCAACACCGAAATTGCGAACGTCCAGCAATTGCTCCTACACTAAAGGTGCCAGCCCTGAAAGCTCTTGCTGGTCCTCATCTCCCACTGGTAACCTCTCAAACGAACCACAAACACTTGGGCTCTGAACTTGTTTAGCCTACTAAAACTTCCAACGTACACAGCCTCTCCTGCTCAATCTGGCCAGAGCTCAACACCGAAATTGCGAACGTCCAGCGATTGCTCCTACACTAAAGGTGCCAGCCCTGAAAGCTCTTGCTGGTCCTCATCTCCCACTGGTAACCTCTCAAACGAACCACAAACACTTGGGCTCTGAACTTGTTTAGCCTACTAAAACTTCCAACGTACACAGCCTCTCCTGCTCAATCTGGCCAAAATTCAACACCGAAATTGCGAACGTCCAGGGATTGCTCCTACACTAAAGGTGCCAGCCCTGAAAGCTCTTGCTGGTCCTCATCTCCCACTGGTAACCTCTCAAACGAACCACAAACACTTGGGCTCTGAACTTGTTTAGCCTACTAAAACTTCCAACGTACACAGCCTCTCCTGCTCAATCTGGCCAGAGTTCAACACCGAAATTGGAACGTCCAGCGATTGCTCCTACACTAAAGGTGCCAGCCCTGAAAGCTCTTGCTGGTCCTCATCTCCCACTGGTAACCTCTCAAACGAACCACAAACACTTGGGCTCTGAACTTGTTTATGCTGCTAAAACTTCCAGCGTACACAGCCTCTCCTGCTCAATCTGACCAAAATTCACCAACGAAATTGCGAACGTCCAGCGATTGCTCCTACACTAAAGGTGCCAGCCCTGAAAGCTCTTGCTGGTCCTCATCTCCCACTGGTAACCTCTCAAACGAACCACAAACACTTGGGCTCTGAACTTGTTTATGCTACTAAAACTTCCAACGTACACAGCCTCTCCTGCTCAATCTGCCCAAAATTCACCCACGAAATTGCGAACGTCCAGGGATTGCTCCTACACTAAAGGTGCCAGCCCTGAAAGCTCTTGCTGGTCCTCATCTCCCACTGGTAACCTCTCAAATGAACCACAAACACTTGGGCTCTGAACTTGTTTAGCCTACTAAAACTTCCAACGTACACAGCCTCTCCTGCTCAATCTGGCCAGAGCTCAACACCGAAATTGCGAACGTCCAGGGATTGCTCCTACACTAAAGGTGCCAGCCCTGAAAGCTCTTGCTGGTCCTCATCTCCCACTGGTAACCTCTCAAACGAACCACAAACACTTGGGCTCTGAACTTGTTTAGCCTACTAAAACTTCCAACGTACACAGCCTCTCCTGCTCAATCTGGCCAGAGCTCAACACCGAAATTGCGAACGTCCAAGGATTGCTCCTACACTAAAGGTGCCAGCCCTGAAAGCTCTTGCTGGTCCTCATCTCCCACTGGTAACCTCTCAAACGAACCACAAACACTTGGGCTCTGAACTTGTTTAGGCTGCTAAAACTTCCAACGTACACAGCCTCTCCTGCTCAATCTGCCCAAAATTCAACACCGAAATTGTGAACGTCCAGGGATTGCTCCTACACTAAAGGTGCCAGCCCTGAAAGCTCTTGCTGGTCCTCATCTCCCACTGGTAACCTCTCAAACGAACCACAAACACTTGAGCTCTGAACTTGTTTAGCCTACTAAAACTTCCAACGTACACAGCCTCTCCTTCTCAATCTGGCCAGAGCTCAACACCGAAATTGCGAACGTCCAGCGATTGCTCCTACACTAAAGGTGCCAGCCCTGAAAGCTCTTGCTGGTCCTCATCTCCCACTGGTAACCTCTCAAACGAACCACAAACACTTGGGCTCTGAACTTGTTTAGCCTACTAAAACTTCCAACGTACACAGCCTCTCCTGCTCAATCTGGCCAAAATTCAACACCAAAATTGCGAACGTCCAGCGATTGCTCCTACACTAAAGGTGCCAGCCCTGAAAGCTCTTGCTGGTCCTCATCTCCCACTGGTAACCTCTCAAACGAACCACAAACACTTGGGCTCTGAACTTGTTTAGCCTACTAAAACTTCCAACGTACACAGCCTCTCCTGCTCAATCTGGCCAGAGTTCAACACCGAAATTGTGAACGTCCAGCGATTGCTCCTACACTAAAGGTGCCAGCCCTGAAAGCTCTTGCTGGTCCTCATCTCCCACTGGTAACCTCTCAAATGAACCACAAACACTTGGGCTCTGAACTTGTTTATGCTGCTAAAACTTCCAGCGTACACAGCCTCTCCTGCTCAATCTGACCAAAATTCACCAACGAAATTGCGAACGTCCAGCGATTGCTCCTACACTAAAGGTGCCAGCCCTGAAAGCTCTTGCTGGTCCTCATCTCCCACTGGTAACCTCTCAAACGAACCACAAACACTTGGGCTGTGAACTTGTTTAGCCTACTAAAACTTCCAACGTACACAGCCTCTCCTGCTCAATCTGGCCAGAGCTCAACACCGAAATTGCGAACGTCCAGCGATTGCTCCTGCACTAAAGGTGCCAGCCCTGAAAGCTCTTGCTGGTCCTCATCTCCCACTGGTAACCTCTCAAACGAACCACAAACACTTGGGCTCTGAACTTGTTTAGCCTACTAAAACTTCCAACGTACACAGCCTCTCCTGCTCAATCTGGCCAGAGCTCAACACCGAAATTGCGAACGTCCAGCAATTGCTCCTACACTAAAGGTGCCAGCCCTGAAAGCTCTTGCTGGTCCTCATCTCCCACTGGTAACCTCTCAAACGAACCACAAACACTTGGGCTCTGAACTTGTTTAGCCTACTAAAACTTCCAACGTACACAGCCTCTCCTGCTCAATCTGGCCAGAGCTCAACACCGAAATTGCGAACGTCCAGCGATTGCTCCTACACTAAAGGTGCCAGCCCTGAAAGCTCTTGCTGGTCCTCATCTCCCACTGGTAACCTCTCAAACGAACCACAAACACTTGGGCTCTGAACTTGTTTAGCCTACTAAAACTTCCAACGTACACAGCCTCTCCTGCTCAATCTGGCCAAAATTCAACAGCGAAATTGTGAACGTCCAGGGATTGCTCCTACACTAAAGGTGCCAGCCCTGAAAGCTCTTGCTGGTCCTCATCTCCCACTGGTAACCTCTCAAACGAACCACAAACACTTGGCCTCTGAACTTGTTTAGCCTACTAAAACTTCCAACGTACACAGCCTCTCCTGCTCAATCTGGCCAGAGCTCAACACCGAAATTGCGAACGTCCAGCGCTTGCTCCTACACTAAAGGTGCCAGCCCTGAAAGCTCTTGCTGGTCCTCATCTCCCACTGGTAACCTCTCAAACGAACCACAAACACTTGGGCTCTGAACTTGTTTAGCCTACTAAAACTTCCAACGTACACAGCCTCTCCTGCTCAATCTGGCCAAAATTCACCAACGAAATTGTGAACGTCCAGGGATTGCTCCTGCACTAAAGGTGCCAGCCCTGAAAGCTCTTGCTGGTCCTCATCTCCCACTGGTAACCTCTCAAACGAACCACAAACACTTGGGCTCTGAACTTGTTTAGCCTACTAAAACTTCCAACGTACACAGCCTCTCCTGCTCAATCTGGCCAGAGCTCAACACCGAAATTGCGAACGTCCAGCAATTGCTCCTACACTAAAGGTGCCAGCCCTGAAAGCTCTTGCTGGTCCTCATCTCCCACTGGTAACCTCTCAAACGAACCACAAACACTTGGGCTCTGAACTTGTTTAGCCTACTAAAACTTCCAACGTACACAGCCTCTCCTGCTCAATCTGGCCAGAGTTCAACACCGAAATTGTGAACGTCCAGCGATTGCTCCTACACTAAAGGTGCCAGCCCTGAAAGCTCTTGCTGCTCCTCATCTCCCACTGGTAACCTCTCAAAGGAACCACAAACACTTGGGCTCTGAACTTGTTTAGCCTACTAAAACTTCCAACGTACGCAGCCTCTCCTGCTCAATCTGCCCAAAATTCAACACCGAAATTGTGAACGTCCAGCGATTGCTCCTACACTAAAGGTGCCAGCCCTGAAAGCTCTTGCTGGTCCTCATCTCCCACTGGTAACCTCTCAAACGAACCACAAACACTTGGGCTCTGAACTTGTTTAGCCTACTAAAACTTCCAACGTACACAGCCTCTCCTGCTCAATCTGGCCAGAGCTCAACACCGACATTGCGAACGTCCAGCGATTGCTCCTACACTAAAGGTGCCAGCCCTGAAAGCTCTTGCTGGTCCTCATCTCCCACTGGTAACCTCTCAAACGAACCACAAACACTTGGGCTCTGAACTTGTTTAGCCTACTAAAACTTCCAACGTACACAGCCTCTCCTGCTCAATCTGGCCAAAATTCAACACCGAAATTGCGAACGTCCAGGGATTGCTCCTACACTAAAGGTGCCAGCCCTGAAAGCTCTTGCTGGTCCTCATCTCCCACTGGTAACCTCTCAAACGAAGCACAAACACTTGGGCTCTGAACTTGTTTAGCCTACTAAAACTTCCAACGTACACAGCCTCTCCTGCTCAATCTGGCCAGAGCTCAACACCGAAATTGCGAACGTCCAGCGATTGCTCCTACACTAAAGGTGCCAGCCCTGAAAGCTCTTGCTGGTCCTCATCTCCCACTGGTAACCTCTCAAACGAACCACAAACACTTGGGCTCTGAACTTGTTTAGGCTACTAAAACTTCCAACGTACACAGCCTCTCCTGCTCAATCTGGCCAGAGCTCAACACCGAAATTGCGAACGTCCAGGGATTGCTCCTACACTAAAGGTGCCAGCCCTGAAAGCTCTTGCTGGTCCTCATCTCCCACTGGTAACCTCTCAAACGAAGCACAAACACTTGGGCTCTGAACTTGTTTATGCTGCTAAAACTTCCAGCGTACACAGCCTCTCCTGCTCAATCTGACCAAAATTCACCAACGAAATTGCGAACGTCCAGCGATTGCTCCTACACTAAAGGTGCCAGCCCTGAAAGCTCTTGCTGGTCCTCATCTCCCACTGGTAACCTCTCAAACGAACCACAAACACTTGGGCTCTGAACTTGTTTAGCCTACTAAAACTTCCAACGTACACAGCCTCTCCTGCTCAATCTGGCCAGAGCTCAACACCGAAATTGCGAACGTCCAGCGATTGCTCCTACACTAAAGGTGCCAGCCCTGAAAGCTCTTGCTGGTCCTCATCTCCCACTGGTAACCTCTCAAACGAACCACAAACACTTGGGCTCTGAACTTGTTTAGCCTACTAAAACTTCCAACGTACACAGCCTCTCCTGCTCAATCTGGCCAGAGCTCAACACCGAAATTGCGAACGTCCAGCGATTGCTCCTACACTAAAGGTGCCAGCCCTGAAAGCTCTTGCTGGTCCTCATCTCCCACTGGTAACCTCTCAAACGAACCACAAACACTTGGGCTCTGAACTTGTTTAGCCTACTAAAACTTCCAACGTACACAGCCTCTCCTGCTCAATCTGGCCAGAGCTCAACACCGAAATTGTGAACGTCCAGCGATTGCTCCTACACTAAAGGTGCCAGCCCTGAAAGCTCTTGCTGGTCCTCATCTCCAACTGGTAACCTCTCAAACGAACCACAAACACTTGGGCTCTGAACTTGTTTAGCCTACTAAAACTTCCAACGTACACAGCCTCGCCTGCTCAATCTGGCCAGAGCTCAACACCGACATTGCAAACGTCCAGCGATTGCTCCTACACTAAAGGTGCCAGCCCTGAAAGCTCTTGCTGGTCCTCATCTCCCACTGGTAACCTCTCAAACGAACCACAAACACTTGGGCTCTGAACTTGTTTAGCCTACTAAAACTTCCAACGTACACAGCCTCTCCTGCTCAATCTGGCCAGAGCTCAACACCGAAATTGCGAACGTCCAGCGATTGCTCCTACACTAAAGGTGCCAGCCCTGAAAGCTCTTGCTGGTCCTTCATCTCCCACTGGTAACCTCTCAAACGAACCACAAACACTTGGGCTCTGAACTTGTTTAGCCTACTAAAACTTCCAACGTACACAGCCTCTCCTGCTCAATCTGGCCAGAGCTCAACACCGAAATTGCGAACGTCCAGCAATTGCTCCTACACTAAAGGTGCCAGCCCTGAAAGCTCTTGCTGCTCCTCATCTCCCACTGGTAACCTCTCAAACGAACCACAAACACTTGGGCTCTGAACTTGTTTAGCCTACTAAAACTTCCAACGTACACAGCCTCTCCTGCTCAATCTGGCCAGAGCTCAACACCGAAATTGCGAACGTCAGCGATTGCTCCTACACTAAAGGTGCCAGCCCTGAAAGCTCTTGCTGGTCCTCATCTCCCACTGGTAACCTCTCAAACGAACCACAAACACTTGGGCTCTGAACTTGTTTAGCCTACTAAAACTTCCAACGTACACAGCCTCTCCTGCTCAATCTGGCCAAAATTCAACACCGAAATTGCGAACGTCCAGGGATTGCTCCTACACTAAAGGTGCCAGCCCTGAAAGCTCTTGCTGGTCCTCATCTCCCACTGGTAACCTCTCAAACGAACCACAAACACTTGGGCTCTGAACTTGTTTAGCCTACTAAAACTTCCAACGTACACAGCCTCTCCTGCTCAATCTGGCCAGAGTTCAACACCGAAATTGTGAACGTCCAGCGATTGCTCCTACACTAAAGGTGCCAGCCCTGAAAGCTCTTGCTGGTCCTCATCTCCCACTGGTAACCTCTCAAACGAACCACAAACACTTGGGCTCTGAACTTGTTTAGCCTACTAAAACTTCCAACGTACACAGCCTCTCCTGCTCAATCTGGCCAGAGCTCAACACCGAAATTGCGAACGTCCCGCGATTGCTCCTACACTAAAGGTGCCAGCCCTGAAAGCTCTTGCTGGTCCTCATCTCCCACTGGTAACCTCTCAAACGAACCACAAACACTTGGGCTCTGAACTTGTTTAGCCTACTAAAACTTCCAACGTACACAGCCTCTCCTGCTCAATCTGGCCAGAGCTCAACACCGAAATTGCGAACGTCCAGCGATTGCTCCTACACTAAAGGTGCCAGCCCTGAAAGCTCTTGCTGGTCCTCATCTCCCACTGGTAACCTCTCAAACGAACCACAAACACTTGGGCTCTGAACTTGTTTAGCCTACTAAAACTTCCAACGTACACAGCCTCTCCTGCTCAATCTGGCCAGAGCTCAACACCGAAATTGCGAACGTCCAGCGATTGCTCCTACACTAAAGGTGCCAGCCCTGAAAGCTCTTGCTGGTCCTCATCTCCCACTGGTAACCTCTCAAACGAACCACAAACACTTGGGCTCTGAACTTGTTTAGCCTACTAAAACTTCCAACGTACACAGCCTCTCCTGCTCAATCTGGCCAGAGCTCAACACCGAAATTGCGAACGTCCAGCGATTGCTCCTACACTAAAGGTGCCAGCCCTGAAAGCTCTTGCTGGTCCTCATCTCCCACTGGTAACCTCTCAAACGAACCACAAACACTTGGGCTCTGAACTTGTTTAGCCTACTAAAACTTCCAACGTACACAGCCTCTCCTGCTCAATCTGGCCAGAGCTCAACACCGAAATTGCGAACGTCCAGCGATTGCTCCTACACTAAAGGTGCCAGCCCTGAAAGCTCTTGCTGGTCCTCATCTCCCACTGGTAACCTCTCAAACGAACCACAAACACTTGGGCTCTGAACTTGTTTAGCCTACTAAAACTTCCAACGTACACAGCCTCTCCTGCTCAATCTGGCCAAAATTCAACACCGAAATTGTGAACGTCCAGCGATTGCTCCTACACTAAAGGTGCCAGCCCTGAAAGCTCTTGCTGCTCCTCATCTCCCACTGGTAACCTCTCAAACGAACCACAAACACTTGGGCTCTGAACTTGTTTAGCCTACTAAAACTTCCAACGTACACAGCCTCTCCTGCTCAATCTGGCCAGAGCTCAACACCGAAATTGCGAACGTCCAGCGATTGCTCCTACACTAAAGGTGCCAGCCCTGAAAGCTCTTGCTGGTCCTCATCTCCCACTGGTAACCTCTCAAACGAACCACAAACACTTGGGCTCTGAACTTGTTTAGCCTACTAAAACTTCCAACGTACACAGCCTCTCCTGCTCAATCTGGCCAAAATTCAACACCGAAATTGCGAACGTCCAGCGATTGCTCCTACACTAAAGGTGCCAGCCCTGAAAGCTCTTGCTGGTCCTCATCTCCCACTGGTAACCTCTCAAACGAAGCACAAACACTTGGGCTCTGAACTTGTTTATGCTACTAAAACTTCCAACGTACACAGCCTCTCCTGCTCAATCTGGCCAGAGCTCAACACCGAAATTGCGAACGTCCAGCGATTGCTCCTACACTAAAGGTGCCAGCCCTGAAAGCTCTTGCTGGTCCTCATCTCCCACTGGTAACCTCTCAAACGAACCACAAACACTTGGGCTCTGAACTTGTTTAGCCTACTAAAACTTCCAACGTACACAGCCTCTCCTGCTCAATCTGACCAAAATTCACCAACGAAATTGCGAACGTCCAGGGATTGCTCCTACACTAAAGGTGCCAGCCCTGAAAGCTCTTGCTGGTCCTCATCTCCCACTGGTAACCTCTCAAACGAACCACAAACACTTGGGCTCTGAACTTGTTTAGCCTACTAAAACTTCCAACGTACACAGCCTCTCCTGCTCAATCTGGCCAGAGCTCAACACCGAAATTGCGAACGTCCAGCGATTGCTCCTACACTAAAGGTGCCAGCCCTGAAAGCTCTTGCTGGTCCTCATCTCCCACTGGTAACCTCTCAAACGAACCACAAACACTTGGGCTCTGAACTTGTTTAGCCTACTAAAACTTCCAACGTACACAGCCTCTCCTGCTCAATCTGGCCAGAGCTCAACACCGAAATTGCGAACGTCCAGGGATTGCTCCTACACTAAAGGTGCCAGCCCTGAAAGCTCTTGCTGGTCCTCATCTCCCACTGGTAACCTCTCAAACGAACCACAAACACTTGGGCTCTGAACTTGTTTAGCCTACTAAAACTTCCAACGTACACAGCCTCTCCTGCTCAATCTGGCCAGAGCTCAACACCGAAATTGCGAACGTCCAGCGATTGCTCCTACACTAAAGGTGCCAGCCCTGAAAGCTCTTGCTGGTCCTCATCTCCCACTGGTAACCTCTCAAACGAACCACAAACACTTGGGCTCTGAACTTGTTTAGCCTACTAAAACTTCCAACGTACACAGCCTCTCCTGCTCAATCTGGCCAGAGCTCAACACCGAAATTGCGAACGTCCAGCGATTGCTCCTACACTAAAGGTGCCAGCCCTGAAAGCTCTTGCTGGTCCTCATCTCCCACTGGTAACCTCTCAAACGAACCACAAACACTTGGGCTCTGAACTTGTTTAGCCTACTAAAACTTCCAACGTACACAGCCTCTCCTGCTCAATCTGGCCAGAGCTCAACACCGAAATTGCGAACGTCCAGCAATTGCTCCTACACTAAAGGTGCCAGCCCTGAAAGCTCTTGCTGGTCCTCATCTCCCACTGGTAACCTCTCAAACGAACCACAAACACTTGGGCTCTGAACTTGTTTAGCCTACTAAAACTTCCAACGTACACAGCCTCTCCTGCTCAATCTGGCCAGAGCTCAACACCGAAATTGCGAACGTCCAGCGATTGCTCCTACACTAAAGGTGCCAGCCCTGAAAGCTCTTGCTGGTCCTCATCTCCCACTGGTAACCTCTCAAACGAACCACAAACACTTGGGCTCTGAACTTGTTTAGCCTACTAAAACTTCCAACGTACACAGCCTCTCCTGCTCAATCTGGCCAAAATTCAACACCGAAATTGCGAACGTCCAGGGATTGCTCCTACACTAAAGGTGCCAGCCCTGAAAGCTCTTGCTGGTCCTCATCTCCCACTGGTAACCTCTCAAACGAACCACAAACACTTGGGCTCTGAACTTGTTTAGCCTACTAAAACTTCCAACGTACACAGCCTCTCCTGCTCAATCTGGCCAGAGTTCAACACCGAAATTGTGAACGTCCAGCGATTGCTCCTACACTAAAGGTGCCAGCCCTGAAAGCTCTTGCTGGTCCTCATCTCCCACTGGTAACCTCTCAAACGAACCACAAACACTTGGGCTCTGAACTTGTTTATGCTGCTAAAACTTCCAGCGTACACAGCCTCTCCTGCTCAATCTGACCAAAATTCACCAACGAAATTGCGAACGTCCAGCGATTGCTCCTACACTAAAGGTGCCAGCCCTGAAAGCTCTTGCTGGTCCTCATCTCCCACTGGTAACCTCTCAAACGAACCACAAACACTTGGGCTCTGAACTTGTTTAGCCTACTAAAACTTCCAACGTACACAGCCTCTCCTGCTCAATCTGACCAAAATTCACCCACGAAATTGCGAACGTCCAGGGATTGCTCCTACACTAAAGGTGCCAGCCCTGAAAGCTCTTGCTGGTCCTCATCTCCCACTGGTAACCTCTCAAATGAACCACAAACACTTGGGCTCTGAACTTGTTTAGCCTACTAAAAGTTCCAACGTACACAGCCTCTCCTGCTCAATCTGGCCAGAGCTCAACACCGAAATTGCGAACGTCCAGGGATTGCTCCTACACTAAAGGTGCCAGCCCTGAAAGCTCTTGCTGGTCCTCATCTCCCACTGGTAACCTCTCAAACGAACCACAAACACTTGGGCTCTGAACTTGTTTAGCCTACTAAAACTTCCAACGTACACAGCCTCTCCTGCTCAATCTGGCCAGAGCTCAACACCGAAATTGCGAACGTCCAGCGATTGCTCCTACACTAAAGGTGCCAGCCCTGAAAGCTCTTGCTGGTCCTCATCTCCCACTGGTAACCTCTCAAACGAACCACAAACACTTGGGCTCTGAACTTGTTTAGGCTGCTAAAACTTCCAACGTACACAGCCTCTCCTGCTCAATCTGCCCAAAATTCAACACCGAAATTGTGAACGTCCAGGGATTGCTCCTACACTAAAGGTGCCAGCCCTGAAAGCTCTTGCTGCTCCTCATCTCCCACTGGTAACCTCTCAAACGAACCACAAACACTTGGGCTCTGAACTTGTTTAGCCTACTAAAACTTCCAACGTACACAGCCTCTCCTGCTCAATCTGGCCAGAGCTCAACACCGAAATTGCGAACGTCCAGCGATTGCTCCTACACTAAAGGTGCCAGCCCTGAAAGCTCTTGCTGGTCCTCATCTCCCACTGGTAACCTCTCAAACGAACCACAAACACTTGGGCTCTGAACTTGTTTAGCCTACTAAAACTTCCAACGTACACAGCCTCTCCTGCTCAATCTGGCCAAAATTCAACACCAAAATTGCGAACGTCCAGCGATTGCTCCTACACTAAAGGTGCCAGCCCTGAAAGCTCTTGCTGGTCCTCATCTCCCACTGGTAACCTCTCAAACGAACCACAAACACTTGGGCTCTGAACTTGTTTAGCCTACTAAAACTTCCAACGTACACAGCCTCTCCTGCTCAATCTGGCCAGAGTTCAACACCGAAATTGTGAATGTCCAGCGATTGCTCCTACACTAAAGGTGCCAGCCCTGACAGCTCTTGCTGGTCCTCATCTCCCACTGGTAACCTCTCAAACGAACCACAAACACTTGGGCTCTGAACTTGTTTATGCTGCTAAAACTTCCAGCGTACACAGCCTCTCCTGCTCAATCTGACCAAAATTCACCAACGAAATTGCGAACGTCCAGCGATTGCTCCTACACTAAAGGTGCCAGCCCTGAAAGCTCTTGCTGGTCCTCATCTCCCACTGGTAACCTCTCAAACGAACCACAAACACTTGGGCTCTGAACTTGTTTAGGCTACTAAAACTTCCAACGTACACAGCCTCTCCTGCTCAATCTGCCCAAAATTCACCAACGAAATTGCGAACGTCCAGGGATTGCTCCTACACTAAAGGTGCCAGCCCTGAAAGCTCTTGCTGGTCCTCATCTCCCACTGGTAACCTCTCAAACGAACCACAAACACTTGGGCTCTGAACTTGTTTAGCCTACTAAAACTTCCAACGTACACAGCCTCTCCTGCTCAATCTGGCCAGAGCTCAACACCGAAATTGCGAACGTCCAGCGATTGCTCCTACACTAAAGGTGCCAGCCCTGAAAGCTCTTGCTGGTCCTCATCTCCCACTGGTAACCTCTCAAACGAACCACAAACACTTGGGCTCTGAACTTGTTTAGCCTACTAAAACTTCCAACGTACACAGCCTCTCCTGCTCAATCTGCCCAAAATTCACCAACGAAATTGTGAACGTCCAGGGATTGCTCCTGCACTAAAGGTGCCAGCCCTGAAAGCTCTTGCTGGTCCTCATCTCCCACTGGTAACCTCTCAAACGAAGCACAAACACTTGGGCTCTGAACTTGTTTAGCCTACTAAAACTTCCAACGTACACAGCCTCTCCTGCTCAATCTGGCCAGAGTTCAACACCGAAATTGTGAACGTCCAGCGATTGCTCCTACACTAAAGGTGCCAGCCCTGAAAGCTCTTGCTGGTCCTCATCTCCCACTGGTAACCTCTCAAACGAACCACAAACACTTGGGCTCTGAACTTGTTTATGCTGCTAAAACTTCCAACGTACACAGCCTCTCCTGCTCAATCTGACCAAAATTCACCAACGAAATTGCGAACGTCCAGCGATTGCTCCTACACTAAAGGTGCCAGCCCTGAAAGCTCTTGCTGTTCCTCATCTCCCACTGGTAACCTCTCAAACGAACCACAAACACTTGGGCTCTGAACTTGCTTATGCTACTAAAACTTCCAACGTACACAGCCTCTCCTGCTCAATCTGCCCAAAATTCACCAACGAAATTGCGAACGTCCAGGGATTGCTCCTACACTAAAGGTGCCAGCCCTGAAAGCTCTTGCTGGTCCTCATCTCCCACTGGTAACCTCTCAAGCGAAGCACAAACACTTGGGCTCTGAACTTGTTTAGCCTACTAAAACTTCCAACGTACACAGCCTCTCCTGCTCAATCTGGCCAGAGCTCAACACCGAAATTGCGAACGTCCAGGGATTGCTCCTACACTAAAGGTGCCAGCCCTGAAAGCTCTTGCTGTTCCTCATCTCCCACTGGTAACCTCTCAAACGAACCACAAACACTTGGGCTCTGAACTTGTTTAGGCTGCTAAAACTTCCAACGTACACAGCCTCTCCTGCTCAATCTGGCCAAAATTCAACACCGAAATTTGTGAACGTCCAGTGATTGCTCCTACACTAAAGGTGCCAGCCCTGAAAGCTCTTGCTGGTCCTCATCTCCCACTGGTAACCTCTCAAACGAACCACAAACACTTGGGCTCTGAACTTGTTTAGCCTACTAAAACTTCCAACGTACACAGCCTCTCCTGCTCAATCTGGCCAAAATTCAACACCGAAATTGCGAACGTCCAGGGATTGCTCCTACACTAAAGGTGCCAGCCCTGAAAGCTCTTGCTGGTCCTCATCTCCCACTGGTAACCTCTCAAACGAACCACAAACACTTGGGCTCTGAACTTGTTTAGCCTACTAAAACTTCCAACGTACACAGCCTCTCCTGCTCAATCTGCCCAAAATTCACCAACGAAATTGCGAACGTCCAGGGATTGCTCCTACACTAAAGGTGCCAGCCCTGAAAGCTCTTGCTGGTCCTCATCTCCCACTGGTAACCTCTCAAACGAACCACAAACACTTGGGCTCTGAACTTGTTTAGCCTACTAAAACTTCCAACGTACACAGCCTCTCCTGCTCAATCTGGCCAGAGCTCAACACCGAAATTGCGAACGTCCAGCGCTTGCTCCTACACTAAAGGTGCCAGCCCTGAAAGCTCTTGCTGGTCCTCATCTCCCACTGGTAACCTCTCAAACGAACCACAAACACTTGGCCTCTGAACTTGTTTAGCCTACTAAAACTTCCAACGTACACAGCCTCTCCTGCTCAATCTGGCCAAAATTCACCAACGAAATTGTGAACGTCCAGGGATTGCTCCTGCACTAAAGGTGCCAGCCCTGAAAGCTCTTGCTGGTCCTCATCTCCCACTGGTAACCTCTCAAACGAACCACAAACACTTGGGCTCTGAACTTGTTTAGCCTACTAAAACTTCCAACGTACACAGCCTCTCCTGCTCAATCTGGCCAGAGCTCAACACCGAAATTGCGAACGTCCAGCAATTGCTCCTACACTAAAGGTGCCAGCCCTGAAAGCTCTTGCTGGTCCTCATCTCCCACTGGTAACCTCTCAAACGAAGCACAAACACTTGGGCTCTGAACTTGTTTAGCCTACTAAAACTTCCAACGTACACAGCCTCTCCTGCTCAATCTGGCCAGAGTTCAACACAGAAATTGTGAACGTCCAGCGATTGCTCCTACACTAAAGGTGCCAGCCCTGAAAGCTCTTGCTGCTCCTCATCTCCCACTGGTAACCTCTCAAAGGAACCACAAACACTTGGGCTCTGAACTTGTTTAGCCTACTAAAACTTCCAACGTACGCAGCCTCTCCTGCTCAATCTGCCCAAAATTCAACACCGAAATTGTGAACGTCCAGCGATTGCTCCTACACTAAAGGTGCCAGCCCTGAAAGCTCTTGCTGGTCCTCATCTCCCACTGGTAACCTCTCAAACGAACCACAAACACTTGGGCTCTGAACTTGTTTAGCCTACTAAAACTTCCAACGTACACAGCCTCTCCTGCTCAATCTGGCCAGAGCTCAACACCGAAATTGCGAACGTCCAGCGATTGCTCCTACACTAAAGGTGCCAGCCCTGAAAGCTCTTGCTGGTCCTCATCTCCCACTGGTAACCTCTCAAACGAACCACAAACACTTGGGCTCTGAACTTGTTTAGCCTACTAAAACTTCCAACGTACACAGCCTCTCCTGCTCAATCTGGCCAAAATTCAACACCGAAATTGCGAACGTCCAGGGATTGCTCCTACACTAAAGGTGCCAGCCCTGAAAGCTCTTGCTGGTCCTCATCTCCCACTGGTAACCTCTGAAACGAAGCACAAACACTTGGGCTCTGAACTTGTTTAGCCTACTAAAACTTCCAACGTACACAGCCTCTCCTGCTCAATCTGGCCAGAGTTCAAAACCGAAATTGTGAACGTCCAGGGATTGCTCCTACACTAAAGGTGCCAGCCCTGAAAGCTCTTGCTGGTCCTCATCTCCCACTGGTAACCTCTCAAACGAACCACAAACACTTGGGCTCTGAACTTGTTTAGCCTACTAAAACTTCCAACGTACACAGCCTCTCCTGCTCAATCTGGCCAGAGCTCAACACCGACATTGCGAACGTCCCGCGATTGCTCCTACACTAAAGGTGCCAGCCCTGAAAGCTCTTGTTGGTCCTCATCTCCCACTGGTAACCTCTCAAACGAACCACAAACACTTGGGCTCTGAACTTGTTTATGCTACTAAAACTTCCAACGTACACAGCCTCTCCTGCTCAATCTGCCCAAAATTCACCAACGAAATTGCGAACGTCCAGGGATTGCTCCTACACTAAAGGTGCCAGCCCTGAAAGCTCTTGCTGGTCCTCATCTCCCACTGGTAACCTCTCAAACGAACCACAAACACTTGGGCTCTGAACTTGTTTAGCCTACTAAAACTTCCAACGTACACAGCCTCTCCTGCTCAATCTGGCCAGAGTTCAACACCGAAATTGTGAACGTCCAGCGATTGCTCCTACACTAAAGGTGCCAGCCCTGAAAGCTCTTGCTGCTCCTCATCTCCCACTGGTAACCTCTCAAACGAACCACAAACACTTGGGCTCTGAACTTGTTTAGCCTACTAAAACTTCCAACGTACGCAGCCTCTCCTGCTCAATCTGCCCAAAATTCAACACCGAAATTGTGAACGTCCAGCGATTGCTCCTACACTAAAGGTGCCAGCCCTGAAAGCTCTTGCTGCTCCTCATCTCCCACTGGTAACCTCTCAAACGAACCACAAACACTTGGGCTCTGAACTTGTTTAGCCTACTAAAACTTCCAACGTACACAGCCTCTCCTGCTCAATCTGGCCAGAGCTCAAAACCGAAATTGCGAACGTCCAGGGATTGCTCCTACACTAAAGGTGCCAGCCCTGAAAGCTCTTGCTGGTCCTCATCTCCCACTGGTAACCTCTCAAACGAACCACAAACACTTGGGCTCTGAACTTGTTTAGCCTACTAAAACTTCCAACGTACACAGCCTCTCCTGCTCAATCTGCCCAAAATTCAACACCGAAATTGCGAACGTCCAGGGATTGCTCCTACACTAAAGGTGCCAGCCCTGAAAGCTCTTGCTGGTCCTCATCTCCCACTGGTAACCTCTCAAACGAACCACAAACACTTGGGCTCTGAACTTGTTTAGCCTACTAAAACTTCCAACGTACACAGCCTCTCCTGCTCAATCTGGCCAGAGCTCAACTCCGAAATTGAGAACGTCCAGCGATTGCTCCTACACTAAAGGTGCCAGCCCTGAAAGCTCTTGCTGGTCCTCATCTCCCACTGGTAACCTCTCAAACGAACCACAAACACTTGGGCTCTGAACTTGTTTAGCCTACTAAAACTTCCAACGTACACAGCCTCTCCTGCTCAATCTGGCCAAAATTCAACACCAAAATTGCGAACGTCCAGCGATTGCTCCTACACTAAAGGTGCCAGCCCTGAAAGCTCTTGCTGGTCCTCATCTCCCACTGGTAACCTCTCAAACGAACCACAAACACTTGGGCTCTGAACTTGTTTATGCTACTAAAACTTCCAACGTACACAGCCTCTCCTGCTCAATCTGGCCAGAGCTCAACACCGACATTGCGAACGTCCCGCGATTGCTCCTACACTAAAGGTGCCAGCCCTGAAAGCTCTTGCTGGTCCTCATCTCCCACTGGTAACCTCTCAAACGAACCACAAACACTTGGGCTCTGAACTTGTTTATGCTACTAAAACTTCCAACGTACACAGCCTCTCCTGCTCAATCTGCCCAAAATTCACCAACGAAATTGCGAACGTCCAGGGATTGCTCCTACACTAAAGGTGCCAGCCCTGAAAGCTCTTGCTGGTCCTCATCTCCCACTGGTAACCTCTCAAACGAACCACAAACACTTGGGCTCTGAACTTGTTTAGCCTACTAAAACTTCCAACGTACACAGCCTCTCCTGCTCAATCTGGCCAGAGCTCAACACCGAAATTGCGAACGTCCAGGGATTGCTCCTACACTAAAGGTGCCAGCCCTGAAAGCTCTTGCTGGTCCTCATCTCCCACTGGTAACCTCTGAAACGAAGCACAAACACTTGGGCTCTGAACTTGTTTAGCCTACTAAAACTTCCAACGTACACAGCCTCTCCTGCTCAATCTGGCCAGAGTTCAAAACCGAAATTGTGAACGTCCAGGGATTGCTCCTACACTAAAGGTGCCAGCCCTGAAAGCTCTTGCTGGTCCTCATCTCCCACTGGTAACCTCTCAAACGAACCACAAACACTTGGGCTCTGAACTTGTTTAGCCTACTAAAACTTCCAACGTACACAGCCTCTCCTGCTCAATCTGGCCAGAGCTCAACACCGACATTGCGAACGTCCCGCGATTGCTCCTACACTAAAGGTGCCAGCCCTGAAAGCTCTTGTTGGTCCTCATCTCCCACTGGTAACCTCTCAAACGAACCACAAACACTTGGGCTCTGAACTTGTTTATGCTACTAAAACTTCCAACGTACACAGCCTCTCCTGCTCAATCTGCCCAAAATTCACCAACGAAATTGCGAACGTCCAGGGATTGCTCCTACACTAAAGGTGCCAGCCCTGAAAGCTCTTGCTGGTCCTCATCTCCCACTGGTAACCTCTCAAACGAACCACAAACACTTGGGCTCTGAACTTGTTTAGCCTACTAAAACTTCCAACGTACACAGCCTCTCCTGCTCAATCTGGCCAGAGTTCAACACCGAAATTGTGAACGTCCAGCGATTGCTCCTACACTAAAGGTGCCAGCCCTGAAAGCTCTTGCTGCTCCTCATCTCCCACTGGTAACCTCTCAAACGAACCACAAACACTTGGGCTCTGAACTTGTTTAGCCTACTAAAACTTCCAACGTACGCAGCCTCTCCTGCTCAATCTGCCCAAAATTCAACACCGAAATTGTGAACGTCCAGCGATTGCTCCTACACTAAAGGTGCCAGCCCTGAAAGCTCTTGCTGCTCCTCATCTCCCACTGGTAACCTCTCAAACGAACCACAAACACTTGGGCTCTGAACTTGTTTAGCCTACTAAAACTTCCAACGTACACAGCCTCTCCTGCTCAATCTGGCCAGAGCTCAAAACCGAAATTGCGAACGTCCAGGGATTGCTCCTACACTAAAGGTGCCAGCCCTGAAAGCTCTTGCTGGTCCTCATCTCCCACTGGTAACCTCTCAAACGAACCACAAACACTTGGGCTCTGAACTTGTTTAGCCTACTAAAACTTCCAACGTACACAGCCTCTCCTGCTCAATCTGCCCAAAATTCAACACCGAAATTGCGAACGTCCAGGGATTGCTCCTACACTAAAGGTGCCAGCCCTGAAAGCTCTTGCTGGTCCTCATCTCCCACTGGTAACCTCTCAAACGAACCACAAACACTTGGGCTCTGAACTTGTTTAGCCTACTAAAACTTCCAACGTACACAGCCTCTCCTGCTCAATCTGGCCAGAGCTCAACTCCGAAATTGAGAACGTCCAGCGATTGCTCCTACACTAAAGGTGCCAGCCCTGAAAGCTCTTGCTGGTCCTCATCTCCCACTGGTAACCTCTCAAACGAACCACAAACACTTGGGCTCTGAACTTGTTTAGCCTACTAAAACTTCCAACGTACACAGCCTCTCCTGCTCAATCTGGCCAAAATTCAACACCAAAATTGCGAACGTCCAGCGATTGCTCCTACACTAAAGGTGCCAGCCCTGAAAGCTCTTGCTGGTCCTCATCTCCCACTGGTAACCTCTCAAACGAACCACAAACACTTGGGCTCTGAACTTGTTTAGCCTACTAAAACTTCCAACGTACACAGCCTCTCCTGCTCAATCTGGCCAGAGTTCAACATCGAAATTGTGAACGTCCAGCGATTGCTCCTACACTAAAGGTGCCAGCCCTGAAAGCTCTTGCTGGTCCTCATCTCCCACTGGTAACCTCTCAAACGAACCACAAACACTTGGGCTCTGAACTTGTTTATGCTGCTAAAACTTCCAGCGTACACAGCCTCTCCTGCTCAATCTGACCAAATTCACCAACGAAATTGCGAACGTCCAGCGATTGCTCCTACACTAAAGGTGCCAGCCCTGAAAGCTCTTGCTGGTCCTCATCTCCCACTGGTAACCTCTCAAACGAACCACAAACACTTGGGCTCTGAACTTGTTTATGCTACTAAAACTTCCAACGTACACAGCCTCTCCTGCTCAATCTGGCCAGAGCTCAACACCGACATTGCGAACGTCCCGCGATTGCTCCTACACTAAAGGTGCCAGCCCTGAAAGCTCTTGCTGGTCCTCATCTCCCACTGGTAACCTCTCAAACGAACCACAAACACTTGGGCTCTGAACTTGTTTAGCCTACTAAAACTTCCAACGTACACAGCCTCTCCTGCTCAATCTGCCCAAAATTCACCAACGAAATTGCGAACGTCCAGGGATTGCTCCTACACTAAAGGTGCCAGCCCTGAAAGCTCTTGCTGGTCCTCATCTCCCACTGGTAACCTCTCAAACGAACCACAAACACTTGGGCTCTGAACTTGTTTAGCCTACTAAAACTTCCAACGTACACAGCCTCTCCTGCTCAATCTGGCCAGAGCTCAACACCGAAATTGCGAACGTCCAGGGATTGCTCCTACACTAAAGGTGCCAGCCCTGAAAGCTCTTGCTGGTCCTCATCTCCCACTGGTAACCTCTGAAACGAAGCACAAACACTTGGGCTCTGAACTTGTTTAGCCTACTAAAACTTCCAACGTACACAGCCTCTCCTGCTCAATCTGGCCAGAGTTCAAAACCGAAATTGTGAACGTCCAGGGATTGCTCCTACACTAAAGGTGCCAGCCCTGAAAGCTCTTGCTGGTCCTCATCTCCCACTGGTAACCTCTCAAACGAACCACAAACACTTGGGCTCTGAACTTGTTTAGCCTACTAAAACTTCCAACGTACACAGCCTCTCCTGCTCAATCTGGCCAGAGCTCAACACCGACATTGCGAACGTCCCGCGATTGCTCCTACACTAAAGGTGCCAGCCCTGAAAGCTCTTGTTGGTCCTCATCTCCCACTGGTAACCTCTCAAACGAACCACAAACACTTGGGCTCTGAACTTGTTTATGCTACTAAAACTTCCAACGTACACAGCCTCTCCTGCTCAATCTGCCCAAAATTCACCAACGAAATTGCGAACGTCCAGGGATTGCTCCTACACTAAAGGTGCCAGCCCTGAAAGCTCTTGCTGGTCCTCATCTCCCACTGGTAACCTCTCAAACGAACCACAAACACTTGGGCTCTGAACTTGTTTAGCCTACTAAAACTTCCAACGTACACAGCCTCTCCTGCTCAATCTGGCCAGAGCTCAACACCGAAATTGTGAACGTCCAGCGATTGCTCCTACACTAAAGGTGCCAGCCCTGAAAGCTCTTGCTGCTCCTCATCTCCCACTGGTAACCTCTCAAACGAACCACAAACACTTGGGCTCTGAACTTGTTTAGCCTACTAAAACTTCCAACGTACGCAGCCTCTCCTGCTCAATCTGCCCAAAATTCAACACCGAAATTGTGAACGTCCAGCGATTGCTCCTACACTAAAGGTGCCAGCCCTGAAAGCTCTTGCTGCTCCTCATCTCCCACTGGTAACCTCTCAAACGAACCACAAACACTTGGGCTCTGAACTTGTTTAGCCTACTAAAACTTCCAACGTACACAGCCTCTCCTGCTCAATCTGGCCAGAGCTCAAAACCGAAATTGCGAACGTCCAGGGATTGCTCCTACACTAAAGGTGCCAGCCCTGAAAGCTCTTGCTGGTCCTCATCTCCCACTGGTAACCTCTCAAACGAACCACAAACACTTGGGCTCTGAACTTGTTTAGCCTACTAAAACTTCCAACGTACACAGCCTCTCCTGCTCAATCTGCCCAAAATTCAACACCGAAATTGCGAACGTCCAGGGATTGCTCCTACACTAAAGGTGCCAGCCCTGAAAGCTCTTGCTGGTCCTCATCTCCCACTGGTAACCTCTCAAACGAACCACAAACACTTGGGCTCTGAACTTGTTTAGCCTACTAAAACTTCCAACGTACACAGCCTCTCCTGCTCAATCTGGCCAGAGCTCAACTCCGAAATTGAGAACGTCCAGCGATTGCTCCTACACTAAAGGTGCCAGCCCTGAAAGCTCTTGCTGGTCCTCATCTCCCACTGGTAACCTCTCAAACGAACCACAAACACTTGGGCTCTGAACTTGTTTAGCCTACTAAAACTTCCAACGTACACAGCCTCTCCTGCTCAATCTGGCCAAAATTCAACACCAAAATTGCGAACGTCCAGCGATTGCTCCTACACTAAAGGTGCCAGCCCTGAAAGCTCTTGCTGGTCCTCATCTCCCACTGGTAACCTCTCAAACGAAGCACAAACACTTGGGCTCTGAACTTGTTTAGCCTACTAAAACTTCCAACGTACACAGCCTCTCCTGCTCAATCTGGCCAGAGTTCAACATCGAAATTGTGAACGTCCAGCGATTGCTCCTACACTAAAGGTGCCAGCCCTGAAAGCTCTTGCTGGTCCTCATCTCCCACTGGTAACCTCTCAAACGAACCACAAACACTTGGGCTCTGAACTTGTTTATGCTGCTAAAACTTCCAGCGTACACAGCCTCTCCTGCTCAATCTGGCCAGAGCTCAACACCGACATTGCGAACGTCCCGCGATTGCTCCTACACTAAAGGTGCCAGCCCTGAAAGCTCTTGCTGGTCCTCATCTCCCACTGGTAACCTCTCAAACGAACCACAAACACTTGGGCTCTGAACTTGTTTAGCCTACTAAAACTTCCAACGTACACAGCCTCTCCTGCTCAATCTGGCCAAAATTCAACACCAAAATTGCGAACGTCCAGCGATTGCTCCTACACTAAAGGTGCCAGCCCTGAAAGCTCTTGCTGGTCCTCATCTCCCACTGGTAACCTCTCAAACGAACCACAAACACTTGGGCTCTGAACTTGTTTAGCCTACTAAAACTTCCAACGTACACAGCCTCTCCTGCTCAATCTGGCCAGAGCTCAACACCGAAATTGCGAACGTCCAGGGATTGCTCCTACACTAAAGGTGCCAGCCCTGAAAGCTATTGCTGGGCCTCATCTCCCACTGGTAACCTCTCAAACGAACCACAAACACTTGGGCTCTGAACTTGTTTAGCCTACTAAAACTTCCAACGTACACAGCCTCTCCTGCTCAATCTGGCCAGAGCTCAACACCGAAATTGCGAACGTCCAGCGATTGCTCCTACACTAAAGGTGCCAGCCCTGAAAGCTCTTGCTGGTCCTCATCTCCCACTGGTAACCTCTCAAACGAACCACAAACACTTGGGCTCTGAACTTGTTTAGGCTGCTAAAACTTCCAACGTACACAGCCTCTCCTGCTCAATCTGGCCAAATTCAACACCGAAATTGCGAACGTCCAGCGATTGCTCCTACACTAAAGGTGCCAGCCCTGAAAGCTCTTGCTGGTCCTCATCTCCCACTGGTAACCTCTCAAACGAACCACAAACACTTGGGCTCTGAACTTGTTTAGGCTGCTAAAACTTCCAACGTACACAGCCTCTCCTGCTCAATCTGGCCAAAATTCAACACCGAAATTGTGAACGTCCAGGGATTGCTCCTACACTAAAGGTGCCAGCCCTGAAAGCTCTTGCTGGTCCTCATCTCCCACTGGTAACCTCTCAAACGAACCACAAACACTTGGGCTCTGAACTTGTTTAGCCTACTAAAACTTCCAACGTACACAGCCTCTCCTGCTCAATCTGGCCAGAGCTCAACTCCGAAATTGAGAACGTCCAGCGATTGCTCCTACACTAAAGGTGCCAGCCCTGAAAGCTCTTGCTGGTCCTCATCTCCCACTGGTAACCTCTCAAACGAACCACAAACACTTGGGCTCTGAACTTGTTTAGCCTACTAAAACTTCCAACGTACACAGCCTCTCCTGCTCAATCTGGCCAAAATTCAACACCAAAATTGCGAACGTCCAGCGATTGCTCCTACACTAAAGGTGCCAGCCCTGAAAGCTCTTGCTGGTCCTCATCTCCCACTGGTAACCTCTCAAACGAACCACAAACACTTGGGCTCTGAACTTGTTTAGCCTACTAAAACTTCCAACGTACACAGCCTCTCCTGCTCAATCTGGCCAGAGTTCAACATCGAAATTGTGAACGTCCAGCGATTGCTCCTACACTAAAGGTGCCAGCCCTGAAAGCTCTTGCTGGTCCTCATCTCCCACTGGTAACCTCTCAAACGAACCACAAACACTTGGGCTCTGAACTTGTTTATGCTGCTAAAACTTCCAGCGTACACAGCCTCTCCTGCTCAATCTGACCAAAATTCACCAACGAAATTGCGAACGTCCAGCGATTGCTCCTACACTAAAGGTGCCAGCCCTGAAAGCTCTTGCTGGTCCTCATCTCCCACTGGTAACCTCTCAAACGAACCACAAACACTTGGGCTCTGAACTTGTTTATGCTACTAAAACTTCCAACGTACACAGCCTCTCCTGCTCAATCTGGCCAGAGCTCAACACCGACATTGCGAACGTCCCGCGATTGCTCCTACACTAAAGGTGCCAGCCCTGAAAGCTCTTGCTGGTCCTCATCTCCCACTGGTAACCTCTCAAACGAACCACAAACACTTGGGCTTTGAACTTGTTTAGCCTACTAAAACTTCCAACGTACACAGCCTCTCCTGCTCAATCTGGCCAAAATTCAACACCAAAATTGCGAACGTCCAGCGATTGCTCCTACACTAAAGGTGCCAGCCCTGAAAGCTCTTGCTGGTCCTCATCTCCCACTGGTAACCTCTCAAACGAACCACAAACACTTGGGCTCTGAACTTGTTTAGCCTACTAAAACTTCCAACGTACACAGCCTCTCCTGCTCAATCTGGCCAGAGCTCAACACCGAAATTGCGAACGTCCAGGGATTGCTCCTACACTAAAGGTGCCAGCCCTGAAAGCTATTGCTGGGCCTCATCTCCCACTGGTAACCTCTCAAACGAACCACAAACACTTGGGCTCTGAACTTGTTTAGCCTACTAAAACTTCCAACGTACACAGCCTCTCCTGCTCAATCTGGCCAGAGCTCAACACCGAAATTGCGAACGTCCAGCGATTGCTCCTACACTAAAGGTGCCAGCCCTGAAAGCTCTTGCTGGTCCTCATCTCCCACTGGTAACCTCTCAAACGAACCACAAACACTTGGGCTCTGAACTTGTTTATGCTACTAAAACTTCCAACGTACACAGCCTCTCCTGCTCAATCTGGCCAAAATTCAACACCGAAATTGCGAACGTCCAGCGATTGCTCCTACACTAAAGGTGCCAGCCCTGAAAGCTCTTGCTGGTCCTCATCTCCCACTGGTAACCTCTCAAACGAACCACAAACACTTGGGCTCTGAACTTGTTTAGGCTGCTAAAACTTCCAACGTACACAGCCTCTCCTGCTCAATCTGGCCAAAATTCAACACCGAAATTGTGAACGTCCAGGGATTGCTCCTACACTAAAGGTGCCAGCCCTGAAAGCTCTTGCTGGTCCTCATCTCCCACTGGTAACCTCTCAAACGAACCACAAACACTTGGGCTCTGAACTTGTTTAGCCTACTAAAACTTCCAACGTACACAGCCTCTCCTGCTCAATCTGGCCAGAGCTCAACACACCGAAATTGCGAACGTCCAGCGATTGCTCCTACACTAAAGGTGCCAGCCCTGAAAGCTCTTGCTGGTCCTCATCTCCCACTGGTAACCTCTCAAACGAACCACAAACACTTGGGCTCTGAACTTGTTTAGCCTACTAAAACTTCCAGCGTACACAGCCTCTCCTCCTCAATCTGACCAAAATTCACCAACGAAATTGCGAACGTCCAGCGATTGCTCCTACACTAAAGGTGCCAGCCCTGAAAGCTCTTGCTGGTCCTCATCTCCCACTGGTAACCTCTCAAACGAACCACAAACACTTGGGCTCTGAACTTGTTTAGCCTACTAAAACTTCCAACGTACACAGCCTCTCCTGCTCAATCTGGCCAAAATTCAATACCGAAATTGCGAACGGCCAGCGATTGCTCCTACACTAAAGGTGCCAGCCCTGAAAGCTCTTGCTGGTCCTCATCTCCCACTGGTAACCTCTCAAAGGAACCACAAACACTTGGGCTCTGAACTTGTTTAGCCTACTAAAACTTCCAACGTACGCAGCCTCTCCTGCTCAATCTGCCCAAAATTCAACACCGAAATTGCGAACGTCCAGCGATTGCTCCTACACTAAAGGTGCCAGCCCTGAAAGCTCTTGCTGGTCCTCATCTCCCACTGGTAACCTCTCAAACGAACCACAAACACTTGGCCTCTGAACTTGTTTAGCCTACTAAAACTTCCAACGTACACAGCCTCTCCTGCTCAATCTGGCCAGAGCTCAACACCGAAATTGCGAACGTCCAGCGATTGCTCCTACACTAAAGGTGCCAGCCCTGAAAGCTCTTGCTGGTCCTCATCTCCCACTGGTAACCTCTCAAACGAACCACAAACACTTGGGCTCTGAACTTGTTTATGCTACTAAAACTTCCAACGTACACAGCCTCTCCTGCTCAATCTGGCCAAAATTCACCAACGAAATTGCGAACGTCCAGGGATTGCTCCTACACTAAAGGTGCCAGCCCTGAAAGCTCTTGCTGGTCCTCATCTCCCACTGGTAACCTCTCAAACGAACCACAAACACTTGGGCTCTGAACTTGTTTAGCCTACGAAAACTTCCAACGTACACAGCCTCTCCTGCTCAATCTGGCCAGAGCTCAACACCGAAATTGCGAACGTCCAGCGATTGCTCCTACACTAAAGGTGCCAGCCCTGAAAGCTCTTGCTGCTCCTCATCTCCCACTGGTAACCTCTCAAACGAACCACAAACACTTGGGCTCTGAACTTGTTTAGCCTACTAAAACTTCCAACGTACACAGCCTCTCCTGCTCAATCTGGCCAGAGCTCAACACCGAAATTGCGAACGTCCAGCGATTGCTCCTACACTAAAGGTGCCAGCCCTGAAAGCTCTTGCTGGTCCTCATCTCCCACTGGTAACCTCTCAAACGAACCACAAACACTTGGGCTCTGAACTTGTTTATGCTGCTAAAACTTCCAGCGTACACAGCCTCTCCTGCTCAATCTGACCAAAATTCACCAACGAAATTGCGAACGTCCAGCGATTGCTCCTACACTAAAGGTGCCAGCCCTGAAAGCTCTTGCTGTTCCTCATCTCCCACTGGTAACCTCTCAAACGAACCACAAACACTTGGGCTCTGAACTTGTTTATGCTACTAAAACTTCCAACGTACACAGCCTCTCCTGCTCAATCTGGCCAAAATTCAATACCGAAATTGCGAACGTCCAGGGATTGCTCCTACACTAAAGTTGCCAGCCCTGAAAGCTCTTGCTGGTCCTCATCTCCCACTGGTAACCTCTCAAACGAACCACAAACACTTGGGCTCTGAACTTGTTTAGCCTACTAAAACTTCCAACGTACACAGCCTCTCCTGCTCAATCTGGCCAGAGCTCAACACCGAAATTGCGAACGTCCAGGGATTGCTCCTACACTAAAGGTGCCAACCCTGAAAGCTCTTGCTGGTCCTCATCTCCCACTGGTAACCTCTCAAACGAACCACAAACACTTGGGCTCTGAACTTGTTTAGCCTACTAAAACTTCCAACGTACACAGCCTCTCCTGCTCAATCTGGCCAGAGCTCAACACCGAAATTGCGAACGTCCAGCGCTTGCTGCTACACTAAAGGTGCCAGCCCTGAAAGCTCTTGCTGGTCCTCATCTCCCACTGGTAACCTCTCAAACGAACCACAAACACTTGGGCTCTGAACTTGTTTAGGCTGCTAAAACTTCCAACGTACACAGCCTCTCCTGCTCAATCTGGCCAAAATTCAACACCGAAATTGTGAACGTCCAGGGATTGCTCCTACACTAAAGGTGCCAGCCCTGAAAGCTCTTGCTGGTCCTCATCTCCCACTGGTAACCTCTCAAACGAACCACAAACACTTGGGCTCTGAACTTGTTTAGCCTACTAAAACTTCCAACGTACACAGCCTCTCCTGCTCAATCTGGCCAGAGCTCAACACCGAAATTGCGAACGTCCAGCGATTGCTCCTACACTAAAGGTGCCAGCCCTGAAAGCTCTTGCTGGTCCTCATCTCCCACTGGTAACCTCTCAAACGAACCACAAACACTTGGGCTCTGAACTTGTTTAGCCTACTAAAACTTCCAACGTACACAGCCTCTCCTGCTCAATCTGGCCAAAATTCAACACCAAAATTGCGAACGTCCAGCGATTGCTCCTACACTAAAGGTGCCAGCCCTGAAAGCTCTTGCTGGTCCTCATCTCCCACTGGTAACCTCTCAAACGAAGCACAAACACTTGGGCTCTGAACTTGTTTAGCCTACTAAAACTTCCAACGTACACAGCCTCTCCTGCTCAATCTGGCCAGAGTTCAACACCGAAATTGTGAACGTCCAGCGATTGCTCCTACACTAAAGGTGCCAGCCCTGAAAGCTCTTGCTGGTCCTCATCTCCCACTGGTAACCTCTCAAACGAACCACAAACACTTGGGCTCTGAACTTGTTTAGCCTACTAAAACTTCCAACGTACACAGCCTCTCCTGCTCAATCTGGCCAGAGCTCAACACCGAAATTGCGAACGTCCAGCGATTGCTCCTACACTAAAGGTGCCAGCCCTGAAAGCTCTTGCTGGTCCTCATCTCCCACTGGTAACCTCTCAAACGAACCACAAACACTTGGGCTCTGAACTTGTTTAGCCTACTAAAACTTCCAACGTACACAGCCTCTCCTGCTCAATCTGGCCAAAATTCACCAACGAAATTGCGAACGTCCAGGGATTGCTCCTACACTAAAGGTGCCAGCCCTGAAAGCTCTTGCTGGTCCTCATCTCCCACTGGTAACCTCTCAAACGAACCACAAACACTTGGGC
>NW_026777279.1:0-42357 GCF_030936135.1 Gavia stellata | reverse complement strand
TAGTAGGCTAAACAAGTTCCGAGCCCAAGTGTTTGTGGTTCGTTTGAGAGGTTACCAGTGGGAGATGAGGACCAGCAAGAGCTTTCAGGGCTGGCACCTTTAGTGTAGGAACAATCCCTGGACGTTCGCAATTTCGGTGTTGAGCTCTGGCCAGATTGAGCAGGCGAGGGTGTGTACGTTGGAAGTTTTAGTAGGCTAAACAAGTTCAGAGCCCAAGTGTTTGTGGTTCGTTTGAGAGGTTACCAGTGGGAGATGAGGACCAGCAAGAGCTTTCAGGGCTGGCACCTTTAGTGTAGGAGCAATCGCTGGACCTTTGCAATTCCGGTGTTGAATTTTGGCCAGATTGAGCAGGAGACGCTGTGTACGTTGGAAGTTTTAGTAGGCTAAACAAGTTCCGAGCCCAAGTGTTTGTGGTTCGTTTGAGAGGTTACCAGTGGGAGATGAGGACCAGCAAGAGCTTTCAGGGCTGGCACCTTTAGTGTAGGAGCAATCGCTGGATGTTCGCAATTCCGGTGTTGAGCTCTGGCCAGATTGAGCAGGCGAGGGAGTGTACGTTGGAAGTTTTAGTAGGCTAAACAAGTTCAGAGCCCAAGTGTTTGTGGTTCGTTTGAGAGGTTACCAGTGGGAGATGAGGACCAGCAAGAGCTTTCAGGGCTGGCACCTTTAGTGTAGGAGCAATCCCTGGACGTTCACAATTTCGGTGTTGAATTTTGGACAGATTGAGCAGGAGAGGCTGTGTACGTTGGAAGTTTTAGTAGGCTAAACAATTTCCGAGACCAAGTGTTTGTGGTTCGTTTGAGTGGTTACCAGTGGGAGATGAGGACCAGCAAGAGCTTTCAGGGCTGGCACCTTTAGTGTAGGAGCAATCCCTGGACGTTCGCGATTCCAGTGTTGAGCTCTGGCCAGATTGAGCAGGCGAGGGAGTGTACGCTGGAAGTTTTAGTAGGCTAAACAAGTTCAGAGCCCAAGTGTTTGTGGTTCGTTTGAGAGGTTACCAGTGGGAGATGAGGATCAGCAAGAGCTTTCAGGGCTGGCACCTTTAGTGTAGGAGCAATCGCTGGACGTTCGCAATTCCGGTGTTGAATTTTGGCCAGATTGAGCAGGAGAGGCTGTGTACGTTGGAAGTTTTAGTAGGCTAAACAAGTTCCGAGCCCAAGTGTTTGTGGTTCGTTTGAGAGGTTACCAGTGGGAGATGAGGACCAGCAAGAGCTTTCAGGGCTGGCACCTTTAGTGTAGGAGCAATCGCTGGACGTTCGCAATTCCGGTGTTGAGCTCTGGCCAGATTGAGCAGGCGAGGGAGTGTACGCTGGAAGTTTTAGTAGGCTAAACAAGTTCAGAGCCCAAGTGTTTGTGGTTCGTTTGAGAGGTTACCTGTGGGGGATGAGGACCAGCAAGAGCTTTCAGGGCTGGCACCTTTAGTGTAGGAGCAATCGCTGGACGTTCGCAATTTCGGTGTTGAGCTCTGGCCAGACTGTGCAGGCTAGGGAGTGTACGTTGGAAGTTTTAGTAGGCTAAACAAGTTCAGAGCCCAAGTGTTTGTGGTTCGTTTGAGAGGTTACCAGTGGGAGATGAGGACCAGCAAGAGCTTTCAGGGCTGGCACCTTTAGTGTAGGAGCAATCGCTGGACGTTCGCTATTTCGGTGTTGAATTTTGGCCAGATTGAGCAGGAGAGGCTGTGTACGTTGGAAGTTTTAGTAGGCTAAACAAGTTCAGAGCCCAAGTGTTTGTGGTTCGTTTGAGAGGTTACCAGTGGGAGATGAGGACCAGCAAGAGCTTTCAGGGCTGGCACCTTTAGTGTAGGAGCAATCCCTGGACGTTCGCAATTCGGTGTTGAGCTCTGGCCAGATTGAGCAGGAGAGGCTGTGTACGTTGGAAGTTTTAGTAGGCTAAACAAGTTCAGAGCCCAAGTGTTTGTGGTTCGTTTGAGAGGTTACCAGTGGGAGATGAGGACCAGCAAGAGCTTTCAGGCTGGCACCTTTAGTGTAGGAGCAATGGCTGGACGTTCGCGATTCCGGTGTTGAATTTTGGCCAGATTGAGCAGGAGAGGCTGTGTACGTTGGAAGTTTTAGTAGGCTAAACAAGTTCAGAGCCCAAGTGTTTGTGGTTCGTTTGAGAGGTTACCAGTGGGAGATGAGGATCAGCAAGAGCTTTCAGGGCTGGCACCTTTAGTGTAGGAGCAATCGCTGGACGTTCGCAATTCCGGTGTTGAATTTTGGCCAGATTGAGCAGGAGAGGCTGTGTACGTTGGAAGTTTTAGTAGGCTAAACAAGTTCAGAGCCCAAGTGTTTGTGGTTCGTTTGAGAGGTTACCAGTGGGAGATGAGGACCAGCAAGAGCTTTCAGGGCTGGCACCTTTAGTGTAGGAGCAATCGCTGGACGTTCGCAATTCCGGTGTTGAGCTCTGGCCAGATTGAGCAGGCGAGGGAGTGTACGCTGGAAGTTTTAGTAGGCTAAACAAGTTCCGAGCCCAAGTGTTTGTGGTTCGTTTGAGAGGTTACCAGTGGGGGATGAGGACCAGCAAGAGCTTTCAGGGCTGGCACCTTTAGTGTAGGAGCAATCGCTGGACCTTTGCAATTCCGGTGTTGAATTTTGGCCAGACTGAGCAGGAGAGGCTGTGTACGTTGGAAGTTTTAGTAGGCTAAACAAGTTCAGAGCCCAAGTGTTTGTGGTTCGTTTGAGAGGTTACCAGTGGGAGATGAGGACCAGCAAGAGCTTTCAGGGCTGGCACCTTTAGTGTAGGAGCAATCGCTGGACGTTCTCAAATTTCGGTGTTGAATTTTGGCCAGATTGAGCAGGAGAGGCTGTGTACGTTGGAAGTTTTAGTAGGCTAAACAAGTTCAGAGCCCAAGTGTTTGTGGTTCGTTTGAGAGGTTACCAGTGGGAGATGAGGACCAGCAAGAGCTTTCAGGGCTGGCACCTTTAGTGTAGGAGCAATCGCTGGACGTTCGTAATTTCGGTGTTGAATTTTGGCCAGATTGAGCAGGAGAGGCTGTGTACGTTGGAAGTTTTAGTAGGCTAAACAAGTTCAGAGCCCAAGTGTTTGTGGTTCGTTTGAGAGGTTACCAGTGGGAGATGAGGACCAGCAAGAGCTTTCAGGGCTGGCACCTTTAGTGTAGGAGCAATCGCTGGACGTTCGCAATTTCGGTGTTGAGCTCTGGCCAGACTGAGCAGGAGAGGCTGTGTACGTTGGAAGTTTTAGTAGGCTAAACAAGTTCAGAGCCAAGTGTTTGTGGTTCGTTTGAGAGGTTACCAGTGGGAGATGAGGACCAGCAAGAGCTTTCAGGGCTGGCACCTTTAGTGTAGGAGCAATCCCTGGACGTTCGCAATTTCGGTGTTGAGCTCTGGCCAGATTGAGCAGGCGAGGGAGTGTACGTTGGAAGTTTTAGTAGGCTAAACAAGTTCAGAGCCCAAGTGTTTGTGGTTCGTTTGAGAGGTTACCAGTGGGAGATGAGGATCAGCAAGAGCTTTCAGGGCTGGCACCTTTAGTGTAGGAGCAATCGCTGGACGTTCGCAATTCCGGTGTTGAATTTTGGCCAGATTGAGCAGGAGAGGCTGTGTACGTTGGAAGTTTTAGTAGGCTAAACAAGTTCCGAGCCCAAGTGTTTGTGGTTCGTTTGAGAGGTTACCAGTGGGAGATGAGGACCAGCAAGAGCTTTCAGGGCTGGCACCTTTAGTGTAGGAGCAATCGCTGGACGTTCGCAATTCCGGTGTTGAGCTCTGGCCAGATTGAGCAGGCGAGGGAGTGTACGCTGGAAGTTTTAGTAGGCTAAACAAGTTCAGAGCCCAAGTGTTTGTGGTTCGTTTGAGAGGTTACCTGTGGGGGATGAGGACCAGCAAGAGCTTTCAGGGCTGGCACCTTTAGTGTAGGAGCAATCGCTGGACGTTCGCAATTTCGGTGTTGAGCTCTGGCCAGACTGTGCAGGCTAGGGAGTGTACGTTGGAAGTTTTAGTAGGCTAAACAAGTTCAGAGCCCAAGTGTTTGTGGTTCGTTTGAGAGGTTACCAGTGGGAGATGAGGACCAGCAAGAGCTTTCAGGGCTGGCACCTTTAGTGTAGGAGCAATCGCTGGACGTTCGCTATTTCGGTGTTGAATTTTGGCCAGATTGAGCAGGAGAGGCTGTGTACGTTGGAAGTTTTAGTAGGCTAAACAAGTTCAGAGCCCAAGTGTTTGTGGTTCGTTTGAGAGGTTACCAGTGGGAGATGAGGACCAGCAAGAGCTTTCAGGGCTGGCACCTTTAGTGTAGGAGCAATGGCTGGACGTTCGCGATTCCGGTGTTGAATTTTGGCCAGATTGAGCAGGAGAGGCTGTGTACGTTGGAAGTTTTAGTAGGCTAAACAAGTTCAGAGCCCAAGTGTTTGTGGTTCGTTTGAGAGGTTACCAGTGGGAGATGAGGATCAGCAAGAGCTTTCAGGGCTGGCACCTTTAGTGTAGGAGCAATCGCTGGACGTTCGCAATTCCGGTGTTGAATTTTGGCCAGATTGAGCAGGAGAGGCTGTGTACGTTGGAAGTTTTAGTAGGCTAAACAAGTTCAGAGCCCAAGTGTTTGTGGTTCGTTTGAGAGGTTACCAGTGGGAGATGAGGACCAGCAAGAGCTTTCAGGGCTGGCACCTTTAGTGTAGGAGCAATCGCTGGACGTTCGCAATTCCGGTGTTGAGCTCTGGCCAGATTGAGCAGGCGAGGGTGAGTGTACGCTGGAAGTTTTAGTAGGCTAAACAAGTTCCGAGCCCAAGTGTTTGTGGTTCGTTTGAGAGGTTACCAGTGGGGGATGAGGACCAGCAAGAGCTTTCAGGCTGGCACCTTTAGTGTAGGAGCAATCGCTGGACCTTTGCAATTCCGGTGTTGAATTTTGGCCAGATTGAGCAGGAGAGGCTGTGTACGTTGGAAGTTTTAGTAGGCTAAACAAGTTCAGAGCGCAAGTGTTTGTGGTTCGTTTGAGAGGTTACCAGTGGAGATGAGGACCAGCAAGAGCTTTCAGGGCTGGCACCTTTAGTGTAGGAGCAATCGCTGGACGTTCTCAAATTTCGGTGTTGAATTTTGGCCAGATTGAGCAGGAGAGGCTGTGTACGTTGGAAGTTTTAGTAGGCTAAACAAGTTCAGAGCCCAAGTGTTTGTGGTTCGTTTGAGAGGTTACCAGTGGGAGATGAGGACCAGCAAGAGCTTTCAGGGCTGGCACCTTTAGTGTAGGAGCAATCGCTGGACGTTCGCGATTCCGGTGTTGAATTTTGGCCAGATTGAGCAGGAGAGGCTGTGTACGTTGGAAGTTTTAGTAGGCTAAACAAGTTCAGAGCCAAGTGTTTGTGGTTCGTTTGAGAGGTTACCAGTGGGAGATGAGGACCAGCAAGAGCTTTCAGGGCTGGCACCTTTAGTGTAGGAGCAATCGCTGGACGTTCGCAATTTCGGTGTTGAGCTCTGGCCAGACTGAGCAGGAGAGGCTGTGTACGTTGGAAGTTTTAGTAGGCTAAACAAGTTCAGAGCCCAAGTGTTTGTGGTTCGTTTGAGAGGTTACCAGTGGGAGATGAGGACCAGCAAGAGCTTTCAGGGCTGGCACCTTTAGTGTAGGAGCAATCCCTGGACGTTCGCAATTTCGGTGTTGAGCTCTGGCCAGATTGAGCAGGCGAGGGAGTGTACGTTGGAAGTTTTAGTAGGCTAAACAAGTTCAGAGCCCAAGTGTTTGTGGTTCGTTTGAGAGGTTACCAGTGGGAGATGAGGACCAGCAAGAGCTTTCAGGGCTGGCACCTTTAGTGTAGGAGCAATCGCTGGACGTTCGCAATTTCGGTGTTGAATTTTGGCCAGATTGAGCAGGAGAGGCTGTGTACGTTGGAAGTTTTAGTAGGCTAAACAAGTTCCGAGCCCAAGTGTTTGTGGTTCGTTTGAGAGGTTACCAGTGGGAGATGAGGACCAGCAAGAGCTTTCAGGGCTGGCACCTTTAGTGTAGGAGCAATCGCTGGACGTTCGCGATTCCGGTGTTGAGCTCTGGCCAGATTGAGCAGGAGAGGCTGTGTACGTTGTAAGTTTTAGTAGGCTAAACAAGTTCAGAGCCCAAGTGTTTGTGGTTCGTTTGAGAGGTTACTAGTGGGAGATGAGGACCAGCAAGAGCTTTCAGGGCTGGCACCTTTAGTGTAGGAGCAACCCCTGGACGTTCGCAATTTCGGTGTTGAGTTCTGGCCAGACTGAGCAGTCTAGGGAGTGTACGTTGGAAGTTTTAGTAGGCTAAACAAGTTCCGAGCCCAAGTGTTTGTGGTTCGTTTGAGAGGTTACCAGTGGGAGATGAGGACCAGCAAGAGCTTTCAGGGCTGGCACCTTTAGTGTAGGAGCAATCCCTGGACGTTCGCAATTTCGGTGTTGATTTTTAGCCAGATTGAGCAGGAGAGGCTGTGTACGTTGGAAGTTTTAGTAGGCTAAACAAGTTCAGAGCCCAAGTGTTTGTGGTTCGTTTGAGAGGTTACCAGTGGGAGATGAGGACCAGCAAGAGCTTTCAGGGCTGGCACCTTTAGTGTAGGAGCAATCGCTGGACGTTCGCGATTCCGGTGTTGAATTTTGGCCAGATTGAGCAGGAGAGGCTGTGTACGTTGGAAGTTTTAGTAGGCTAAACAAGTTCAGAGCCCAAGTGTTTGTGGTTCGTTTGAGAGGTTACCAGTGGGAGATGAGGACCAGCAAGAGCTTTCAGGGCTGGCACCTTTAGTGTAGGAGCAATCGCTGGACGTTCGCTATTTCGGTGTTGAATTTTGGCCAGATTGAGCAGGAGAGGCTGTGTACGTTGGAAGTTTTAGTAGGCTAAACAAGTTCAGAGCCCAAGTGTTTGTGGTTCGTTTGAGAGGTTACCAGTGGGAGATGAGGACCAGCAAGAGCTTTCAGGGCTGGCACCTTTAGTGTAGGAGCAATCGCTGGACGTTCGCAATTCCGGTGTTGAGCTCTGGCCAGATTGAGCAGGAGAGGCTGTGTACGTTGAAGTTTTAGTAGGCTAAACAAGTTCAGAGCCCAAGTGTTTGTGGTTCGTTTGAGAGGTTACCAGTGGGAGATGAGGACCAGCAAGAGCTTTCAGGGCTGGCACCTTTAGTGTAGGAGCAATGGCTGGACGTTCGCGATTCCGGTGTTGAATTTTGGCCAGATTGAGCAGAGAGGCTGTGTACGTTGGAAGTTTTAGTAGGCTAAACAAGTTCAGAGCCCAAGTGTTTGTGGTTCGTTTGAGAGGTTACCAGTGGGAGATGAGGACCAGCAAGAGCTTTCAGGGCTGGCACCTTTAGTGTAGGGGCAATCGCTGGACGTTCGCAATTTCGGTGTTGAATTTTGGCCAGATTGAGCAGGAGAGGCTGTGTACGTTGGAAGTTTTAGTAGGCTAAACAAGTTCAGAGCCCAAGTGTTTGTGGTTCGTTTGAGAGGTTACCAGTGGGAGATGAGGACCAGCAAGAGCTTTCAGGGCTGGCACCTTTAGTGTAGGAGCAATCGCTGGACGTTCGCAATTCCGGTGTTGAGCTCTGGCCAGATTGAGCAGGCGAGGGAGTGTACGCTGGAAGTTTTAGTAGGCTAAACAAGTTCAGAGCCCAAGTGTTTGTGCTTCGTTTGAGAGGTTACCAGTGGGGGATGAGGACCAGCAAGAGCTTTCAGGGCTGGCACCTTTAGTGTAGGAGCAATCGCTGGACCTTTGCAATTCCGGTGTTGAATTTTGGCCAGACTGAGCAGGAGAGGCTGTGTACGTTGGAAGTTTTAGTAGGCTAAACAAGTTCAGAGCCCAAGTGTTTGTGGTTCGTTTGAGAGGTTACCAGTGGGAGATGAGGACCAGCAAGAGCTTTCAGGGCTGGCACCTTTAGTGTAGGAGCAATCGCTGGACGTTCGCAATTTCGGTGTTGAATTTTGGCCAGATTGAGCAGGAGAGGCTGTGTACGTTGGAAGTTTTAGTAGGCTAAACAAGTTCCGAGCCCAAGTGTTTGTGGTTCGTTTGAGAGGTTACCAGTGGGAGATGAGGACCAGCAAGAGCTTTCAGGGCTGGCACATTTAGTGTAGGAGCAATCGCTGGACGTTCGCAATTCCGGTGTTGAATTTTGGCCAGATTGAGCAGGAGAGGCTGTGTACGTTGGAAGTTTTAGTAGGCTAAACAAGTTCAGAGCCCAAGTGTTTGTGGTTCGTTTGAGAGGTTACCAGTGGGAGATGAGGACCAGCAAGAGCTTTCAGGGCTGGCACCTTTAGTGTAGGAGCAATCGCTGGAACGTTCGCGATTCCGGTGTTGAGCTCTGGCCAGATTGAGCAGGAGAGGCTGTGTACGTTGGAAGTTTTAGTAGGCTAAACAAGTTCCGAGCCCAAGTGTTTGTGGTTCGTTTGAGAGGTTACCAGTGGGAGATGAGGACCAGCAAGAGCTTTCAGGGCTGGCACCTTTAGTGTAGGAGCAATCGCTGGAACGTTCGCAATTTCGGTGTTGAGCTCTGGCCAGACTGAGCAGGAGAGGCTGTGTACGTTGGAAGTTTTAGTAGGCTAAACAAGTTCAGAGCCAAGTGTTTGTGGTTCGTTTGAGAGGTTACCAGTGGGAGATGAGGACCAGCAAGAGCTTTCAGGGCTGGCACCTTTAGTGTAGGAGCAATCCCTGGACGTTCGCAATTTCGGTGTTGAGCTCTGGCCAGATTGAGCAGGCGAGGGAGTGTACGTTGTAAGTTTTAGTAGGCTAAACAAGTTCAGAGCCCAAGTGTTTGTGGTTCGTTTGAGAGGTTACTAGTGGGAGATGAGGACCAGCAAGAGCTTTCAGGGCTGGCACCTTTAGTGTAGGAGCAACCCCTGGACGTTCGCAATTTCGGTGTTGAGTTCTGGCCAGACTGAGCAGGCTAGGGAGTGTACGTTGGAAGTTTTAGTAGGCTAAACAAGTTCAGAGCCCAAGTGTTTGTGGTTCGTTTGAGAGGTTACCAGTGGGAGATGAGGACCAGCAAGAGCTTTCAGGGCTGGCACCTTTAGTGTAGGAGCAATGGCTGGACGTTCGCGATTCCGGTGTTGAATTTTGGCCAGATTGAGCAGGAGAGGCTGTGTACGTTGGAAGTTTTAGTAGGCTAAACAAGTTCAGAGCCAAGTGTTTGTGGTTCGTTTGAGAGGTTACCAGTGGGAGATGAGGACCAGCAAGAGCTTTCAGGGCTGGCACCTTTAGTGTAGGAGCAATCGCTGGACGTTCGCTATTTCGGTGTTGAATTTTGGCCAGATTGAGCAGGAGAGGCTGTGTACGTTGGAAGTTTTAGTAGGCTAAACAAGTTCAGAGCCCAAGTGTTTGTGGTTCGTTTGAGAGGTTACCAGTGGGAGATGAGGACCAGCAAGAGCTTTCAGGGCTGGCACCTTTAGTGTAGGAGCAATCGCTGGACGTTCGTAATTCCGGTGTTGAGCTCTGGCCAGATTGAGCAGGAGAGGCTGTGTACGTTGGAAGTTTTAGTAGGCTAAACAAGTTCAGAGCCCAAGTGTTTGTGGTTCGTTTGAGAGGTTACCAGTGGGAGATGAGGACCAGCAAGAGCTTTCAGGGCTGGCACCTTTAGTGTAGGAGCAATCGCTGACGTTCGCAATTCCGGTGTTGAATTTTGGCCAGATTGAGCAGGAGAGGCTGTGTACGTTGGAAGTTTTAGTAGGCTAAACAAGTTCAGAGCCCAAGTGTTTGTGGTTCGTTTGAGAGGTTACCAGTGGGAGATGAGGACCAGCAAGAGCTTTCAGGGCTGGCACCTTTAGTGTAGGAGCAATCGCTGGACGTTCGCGATTCCGGTGTTGAGCTCTGGCCAGATTGAGCAGGAGAGGCTGTGTACGTTGGAAGTTTTAGTAGGCTAAACAAGTTCCGAGCCCAAGTGTTTGTGGTTCGTTTGAGAGGTTACCAGTGGGAGATGAGGACCAGCAAGAGCTTTCAGGGCTGGCACCTTTAGTGTAGGAGCAATCGCTGGACGTTCGCAATTTCGGTGTTGAGCTCTGGCCAGACTGAGCAGGAGAGGCTGTGTACGTTGGAAGTTTTAGTAGGCTAAACAAGTTCAGAGCCCAAGTGTTTGTGGTTCGTTTGAGAGGTTACCAGTGGGAGATGAGGACCAGCAAGAGCTTTCAGGGCTGGCACCTTTAGTGTAGGAGCAATCCCTGGACGTTCGCAATTTCGGTGTTGAGCTCTGGCCAGATTGAGCAGGCGAGGGAGTGTACGTTGGAAGTTTTAGTAGGCTAAACAAGTTCCGAGCCCAAGTGTTTGTGGTTCGTTTGAGAGGTTACCAGTGGGAGATGAGGACCAGCAAGAGCTTTCAGGGCTGGCACCTTTAGTGTAGGAGCAATCGCTGTACGTTCGCGATTCCGGTGTTGAGCTCTGGCCAGATTGAGCAGGAGAGGCTGTGTACGTTGGAAGTTTTAGTAGGCTAAACAAGTTCAGAGCCCAAGTGTTTGTGGTTCGTTTGAGAGGTTACCAGTGGGAGATGAGGACCACCAAGAGCTTTCAGGGCTGGCACCTTTAGTGTAGGAGCAACCCCTGGACGTTCGCAATTTCGGTGTTGAGTTCTGGCCAGACTGAGCAGGCTAGGGAGTGTACGTTGGAAGTTTTAGTAGGCTAAACAAGTTCCGAGCCCAAGTGTTTTTGGTTCGTTTGAGAGGTTACCAGTGGGAGATGAGGACCAGCAAGAGCTTTCAGGGCTGGCACCTTTAGTGTAGGAGCAATCGCTGGACGTTCGCGATTCCGGTGTTGAGCTCTGGCCAGATTGAGCAGGAGAGGCTGTGTACGTTGTAAGTTTTAGTAGGCTAAACAAGTTCAGAGCCCAAGTGTTTGTGGTTCGTTTGAGAGGTTACTAGTGGGAGATGAGGACCAGCAAGAGCTTTCAGGGCTGGCACCTTTAGTGTAGGAGCAACCCCTGGACGTTCGCAATTTCGGTGTTGAGTTCTGGCCAGACTGAGCAGGCTAGGGAGTGTACGTTGGAAGTTTTAGTAGGCTAAACAAGTTCAGAGCCCAAGTGTTTGTGGTTCGTTTGAGAGGTTACCAGTGGGAGATGAGGACCAGCAAGAGCTTTCAGGGCTGGCACCTTTAGTGTAGGAGCAATCCCTGGACGTTCGCAATTTCGGTGTTGATTTTTAGCCAGATTGAGCAGGAGAGGCTGTGTACGTTGGAAGTTTTAGTAGGCTAAACAAGTTCAGAGCCCAAGTGTTTGTGGTTCGTTTGAGAGGTTACCAGTGGGAGATGAGGACCAGCAAGAGCTTTCAGGGCTGGCACCTTTAGTGTAGGAGCAATCGCTGGACGTTCGCGATTCCGGTGTTGAATTTTGGCCAGATTGAGCAGGAGAGGCTGTGTACGTTGGAAGTTTTAGTAGGCTAAACAAGTTCAGAGCCCAAGTGTTTGTGGTTCGTTTGAGAGGTTACCAGTGGGAGATGAGGACCAGCAAGAGCTTTCAGGGCTGGCACCTTTAGTGTAGGAGCAATCGCTGGACGTTCGCAATTTCGGTGTTGAATTTTGGCCAGATTGAGCAGGAGAGGCTGTGTACGTTGGAAGTTTTAGTAGGCTAAACAAGTTCAGAGCCCAAGTGTTTGTGGTTCGTTTGAGAGGTTACCAGTGGGAGATGAGGACCAGCAAGAGCTTTCAGGGCTGGCACCTTTAGTGTAGGAGCAATCGCTGGACGTTCGCAATTCCGGTGTTGAGCTCTGGCCAGATTGAGCAGGCGAGGGAGTGTACGCTGGAAGTTTTAGTAGGCTAAACAAGTTCAGAGCCCAAGTGTTTGTGCTTCGTTTGAGAGGTTACCAGTGGGGGATGAGGACCAGCAAGAGCTTTCAGGGCTGGCACCTTTAGTGTAGGAGCAATCGCTGGACCTTTGCAATTCCGGTGTTGAATTTTGGCCAGACTGAGCAGGAGAGGCTGTGTACGTTGGAAGTTTTAGTAGGCTAAACAAGTTCAGAGCCCAAGTGTTTGTGGTTCGTTTGAGAGGTTACCAGTGGGAGATGAGGACCAGCAAGAGCTTTCAGGGCTGGCACCTTTAGTGTAGGAGCAATCGCTGGACGTTCGCAATTTCGGTGTTGAATTTTGGCCAGATTGAGCAGGAGAGGCTGTGTACGTTGGAAGTTTTAGTAGGCTAAACAAGTTCCGAGCCCAAGTGTTTGTGGTTCGTTTGAGAGGTTACCAGTGGGAGATGAGGACCAGCAAGAGCTTTCAGGGCTGGCACCTTTAGTGTAGGAGCAATCGCTGGACGTTCGCAATTCCGGTGTTGAATTTTGGCCAGATTGAGCAGGAGAGGCTGTGTACGTTGGAAGTTTTAGTAGGCTAAACAAGTTCAGAGCCCAAGTGTTTGTGGTTCGTTTGAGAGGTTACCAGTGGGAGATGAGGACCAGCAAGAGCTTTCAGGGCTGGCACCTTTAGTGTAGGAGCAATCGCTGGACGTTCGCGATTCCGGTGTTGAGCTCTGGCCAGATTGAGCAGGAGAGGCTGTGTACGTTGGAAGTTGCTAAACAAGTTCCGAGCCCAAGTGTTTGTGGTTCGTTTGAGAGGTTACCAGTGGGAGATGAGGACCAGCAAGAGCTTTCAGGGCTGGCACCTTTAGTGTAGGAGCAATCGCTGGACGTTCGCAATTTCGGTGTTGAGCTCTGGCCAGACTGAGCAGGAGAGGCTGTGTACGTTGGAAGTTTTAGTAGGCTAAACAAGTTCAGAGCCCAAGTGTTTGTGGTTCGTTTGAGAGGTTACCAGTGGGAGATGAGGACCAGCAAGAGCTTTCAGGGCTGGCACCTTTAGTGTAGGAGCAATCCCTGGACGTTCGCAATTTCGGTGTTGAGCTCTGGCCAGATTGAGCAGGCGAGGCTGTGTACGTTGGAAGTTTTAGTAGGCTAAACAAGTTCCGAGCCCAAGTGTTTGTGGTTCGTTTGAGAGGTTACCAGTGGGAGATGAGGACCAGCAAGAGCTTTCAGGGCTGGCACCTTTAGTGTAGGAGCAATCGCTGGACGTTCGCGATTCCGGTGTTGAGCTCTGGCCAGATTGAGCAGGAGAGGCTGTGTACGTTGGAAGTTTTAGTAGGCTAAACAAGTTCAGAGCCCAAGTGTTTGTGGTTCGTTTGAGAGGTTACCAGTGGGAGATGAGGACCACCAAGAGCTTTCAGGGCTGGCACCTTTAGTGTAGGAGCAACCCCTGGACGTTCGCAATTTCGGTGTTGAGTTCTGGCCAGACTGAGCAGGCTAGGGAGTGTACGTTGGAAGTTTTAGTAGGCTAAACAAGTTCAGAGCCCAAGTGTTTGTGGTTCGTTTGAGAGGTTACCAGTGGGAGATGAGGACCAGCAAGAGCTTTCAGGGCTGGCACCTTTAGTGTAGGAGCAATCCCTGGACGTTCGCAATTTCGGTGTTGATTTTTAGCCAGATTGAGCAGGAGAGGCTGTGTACGTTGGAAGTTTTAGTAGGCTAAACAAGTTCAGAGCCCAAGTGTTTGTGGTTCGTTTGAGAGGTTACCAGTGGGAGATGAGGACCAGCAAGAGCTTTCAGGGCTGGCACCTTTAGTGTAGGAGCAATCGCTGGACGTTCGCAATTTCGGTGTTGTGCTCTGGCCAGATTGAGCAGGCGAGGGAGTGTACGTTGGAAGTTTTAGTAGGCTAAACAAGTTCAGAGCCCAAGTGTTTGTGGTTCGTTTGAGAGGTTACCAGTGGGAGATGAGGACCAGCAAGAGCTTTCAGGGCTGGCACCTTTAGTGTAGGAGCAATCGCTGGACGTTCGCGATTCCGGTGTTGAGCTCTGGCCAGATTGAGCAGGAGAGGCTGTGTACGTTGGAAGTTTTAGTAGGCTAAACAAGTTCAGAGCCCAAGTGTTTGTGGTTCGTTTGAGAGGTTACCAGTGGGAGATGAGGACCAGCAAGAGCTTTCAGGGCTGGCACCTTTAGTGTAGGAGCAATCCCTGGACGTTCGCAATTTCGGTGTTGATTTTTAGCCAGGTTGAGCAGGAGAGGGCTGTGTACGTTGGAAGTTTTAGTAGGCTAAACAAGTTCAGAGCCCAAGTGTTTGTGGTTCGTTTGAGAGGTTACCAGTGGGAGATGAGGACCAGCAAGAGCTTTCAGGGCTGGCACCTTTAGTGTAGGAGCAATCGCTGGACGTTCGCAATTCCGGTGTTGAGCTCTGGCCAGATTGAGCAGGAGAGGCTGTGTACGTTGGAAGTTTTAGTAGGCTAAACAAGTTCAGAGCCCAAGTGTTTGTGGTTCGTTTGAGAGGTTACCAGTGGGAGATGAGGACCAGCAAGAGCTTTCAGGGCTGGCACCTTTAGTGTAGGAGCAATCGCTGGACGTTCGCTATTTCGGTGTTGAATTTTGGCCAGATTGAGCAGGAGAGGCTGTGTACGTTGGAAGTTTTAGTAGGCTAAACAAGTTCAGAGCCCAAGTGTTTGTGGTTCGTTTGAGAGGTTACCAGTGGGAGATGAGGACCAGCAAGAGCTTTCAGGGCTGGCACCTTTAGTGTAGGAGCAATCCCTGGACGTTCGCAATTTCGGTGTTGAGCTCTGGCCAGATTGAGCAGGCTAGGGATGTGTACGTTGGAAGTTTTAGTAGGCTAAACAAGTTCCGAGCCCAAGTGTTTGTGGTTCGTTTGAGAGGTTACCAGTGGGAGATGAGGACCAGCAAGAGCTTTCAGGGCTGGCACCTTTAGTGTAGGAGCAATCGCTGGACGTTCGCAATTTCGGTGTTGAGCTCTGGCCAGATTGAGCAGGAGAGGCTGTGTACGTTGGAAGTTTTAGTAGGCTAAACAAGTTCCGAGCCCAAGTGTTTGTGGTTCGTTTGAGAGGTTCCCAGTGGGAGATGAGGACCAGCAAGAGCTTTCAGGGCTGGCACCTTTAGTGTAGGAGCAATCGCTGGACGTTCGCTATTTCGGTGTTGAATTTTGGCCAGATTGAGCAGGAGAGGCTGTGTACGTTGGAAGTTTTAGTAGGCTAAACAAGTTCAGAGCCCAAGTGTTTGTGGTTCGTTTGAGAGGTTACCAGTGGGAGATGAGGACCAGCAAGAGCTTTCAGGGCTGGCACCTTTAGTGTAGGAGCAATGGCTGGACGTTCGCAATTCCGGTGTTGAGCTCTGGCCAGATTGAGCAGGAGAGGCTGTGTACGTTGGAAGTTTTAGTAGGCTAAACAAGTTCAGAGTCCAAGTGTTTGTGGTTCGTTTGAGAGGTTACCAGTGGGAGATGAGGACCAGCAAGAGCTTTCAGGGCTGGCACCTTTAGTGTAGGAGCAATGGCTGGACGTTCGCAATTTCGGTGTTGAGCTCTGGCCAGATTGAGCAGGAGAGGCTGTGTACGTTGGCAGTTTTACTAGGCTAAATAAGTTCAGAGCCCAAGTGTTTGTGGTTCGTTTGAGAGGTTCCCAGTGGGAGATGAGGACCAGCAAGAGCTTTCAGGGCTGGCACCTTTAGTGTAGGAGCAATCGCTGGACGTTCGCGATTCCGGTCTTGAGCTCTGGCCAGATTGAGCAGGAGAGGCTGTGTACGTTGGAAGTTTTAGTAGGCTAAACAAGTTCAGAGCCCAAGTGTTTGTGGTTCATTTGAGAGGTTACCAGTGGGAGATGAGGACCCAGCAAGAGCTTTCAGGGCTGGCACCTTTAGTGTAGGAGCAATCGCTGGAACGTTCGCGATTCCGGTGTTGAATTTTGGCCAGATTGAGCAGGAGAGGCTGTGTACGTTGGAAGTTTTAGTAGGCTAAACGAGTTCAGAGCCCAAGTGTTTGTGTTTCGTTTGAGAGGTTACCAGTGGGAGATGAGGATCAGCAAGAGCTTTCAGGGCTGGCACCTTTAGTGTAGGAGCAATCGCTGGACGTTCGCAATTTCGGTGTTGTGCTCTGGCCAGATTGAGCAGGCGAGGGAGTGTACGTTGGAAGTTTTAGTAGGCTAAACAAGTTCAGAGCCCAAGTGTTTGTGGTTCGTTTGAGAGGTTACCAGTGGGAGATGAGGACCAGCAAGAGCTTTCAGGGCTGGCACCTTTAGTGTAGGAGCAATCGCTGGACGTTCGCGATTCCGGTGTTGAGCTCTGGCCAGATTGAGCAGGAGAGGCTGTGTACGTTGGAAGTTTTAGTAGGCTAAACAAGTTCAGAGCCCCAAGTGTTTGTGGTTCGTTTGAGAGGTTACCAGTGGGAGATGAGGACCAGCAAGAGCTTTCAGGGCTGGCACCTTTAGTGTAGGAGCAATCCCTGGACGTTCGCAATTTCGGTGTTGATTTTTAGCCAGGTTGAGCAGGAGAGGCTGTGTACGTTGGAAGTTTTAGTAGGCTAAACAAGTTCAGAGCCCAAGTGTTTGTGGTTCGTTTGAGAGGTTACCAGTGGGAGATGAGGACCAGCAAGAGCTTTCAGGGCTGGCACCTTCAGTGTAGGAGCAATCGCTGGACGTTCGCAATTTCGGTGTTGAGCTCTGGCCAGACTGAGCAGGAGAGGCTGTGTACGTTGGAAGTTTTAGTAGGCTAAACAAGTTCAGAGAGCCCAAGTGTTTGTGGTTCGTTTGAGAGGTTACCAGTGGGAGATGAGGACCAGCAAGAGCTTTCAGGGCTGGCACCTTTAGTGTAGGAGCAATCCCTGGACGTTCGCAATTTCGGTGTTGAGCTCTGGCCAGATTGAGCAGGCGAGGCTGTGTACGTTGGAAGTTTTAGTAGGCTAAACAAGTTCCGAGCCCAAGTGTTTGTGGTTCGTTTGAGAGGTTACCAGTGGGAGATGAGGACCAGCAAGAGCTTTCAGGGCTGGCACCTTTAGTGTAGGAGCAATCGCTGGACGTTCGCGATTCCGGTGTTGAGCTCTGGCCAGATTGAGCAGGAGAGGCTGTGTACGTTGGAAGTTTTAGTAGGCTAAACAAGTTCAGAGCCCAAGTGTTTGTGGTTCGTTTGAGAGGTTACCAGTGGGAGATGAGGACCACCAAGAGCTTTCAGGGCTGGCACCTTTAGTGTAGGAGCAACCCCTGGACGTTCGCAATTTCGGTGTTGAGTTCTGGCCAGACTGAGCAGGCTAGGGAGTGTACGTTGGAAGTTTTAGTAGGCTAAACAAGTTCAGAGCCCAAGTGTTTGTGGTTCGTTTGAGAGGTTACCAGTGGGAGATGAGGACCAGCAAGAGCTTTCAGGGCTGGCACCTTTAGTGTAGGAGCAATCCCTGGACGTTCGCAATTTCGGTGTTGATTTTTAGCCAGATTGAGCAGGAGAGGCTGTGTACGTTGGAAGTTTTAGTAGGCTAAACAAGTTCAGAGCCCAAGTGTTTGTGGTTCGTTTGAGAGGTTACCAGTGGGAGATGAGGACCAGCAAGAGCTTTCAGGGCTGGCACCTTTAGTGTAGGAGCAATCGCTGGACGTTCGCAATTTCGGTGTTGTGCTCTGGCCAGATTGAGCAGGCGAGGGAGTGTACGTTGGAAGTTTTAGTAGGCTAAACAAGTTCAGAGCCCAAGTGTTTGTGGTTCGTTTGAGAGGTTACCAGTGGGAGATGAGGACCAGCAAGAGCTTTCAGGGCTGGCACCTTTAGTGTAGGAGCAATCGCTGGACGTTCGCGATTCCGGTGTTGAGCTCTGGCCAGATTGAGCAGGAGAGGCTGTGTACGTTGGAAGTTTTAGTAGGCTAAACAAGTTCAGAGCCCAAGTGTTTGTGGTTCGTTTGAGAGGTTACCAGTGGGAGATGAGGACCAGCAAGAGCTTTCAGGGCTGGCACCTTTAGTGTAGGAGCAATCCTGGACGTTCGCAATTTCGGTGTTGATTTTTAGCCAGGTTGAGCAGGAGAGGCTGTGTACGTTGGAAGTTTTAGTAGGCTAAACAAGTTCAGAGCCCAAGTGTTTGTGGTTCGTTTGAGAGGTTACCAGTGGGAGATGAGGACCAGCAAGAGCTTTCAGGGCTGGCACCTTTAGTGTAGGAGCAATCGCTGGACGTTCGCAATTCCGGTGTTGAGCTCTGGCCAGATTGAGCAGGAGAGGCTGTGTACGTTGGAAGTTTTAGTAGGCTAAACAAGTTCAGAGCCCAAGTGTTTGTGGTTCGTTTGAGAGGTTACCAGTGGGAGATGAGGACCAGCAAGAGCTTTCAGGGCTGGCACCTTTAGTGTAGGAGCAATCGCTGGACGTTCGCAATTTCGGTGTTGAATTTTGGCCAGATTGAGCAGGAGAGGCTGTGTACGTTGGAAGTTTTAGTAGGCTAAACAAGTTCAGAGCCCAAGTGTTTGTGGTTCGTTTGAGAGGTTACCAGTGGGAGATGAGGACCAGCAAGAGCTTTCAGGGCTGGCACCTTTAGTGTAGGAGCAATCCCTGGACGTTCGCAATTTCGGTGTTGAGCTCTGGCCAGATTGAGCAGGCTAGGGGAGTGTACGTTGGAAGTTTTAGTAGGCTAAACAAGTTCCGAGCCCAAGTGTTTGTGGTTCGTTTGAGAGGTTACCAGTGGGAGATGAGGACCAGCAAGAGCTTTCAGGGCTGGCACCTTTAGTGTAGGAGCAATCGCTGGACGTTCGCAATTTCGGTGTTGAGCTCTGGCCAGATTGAGCAGGAGAGGCTGTGTACGTTGGAAGTTTTAGTAGGCTAAACAAGTTCCGAGCCCAAGTGTTTGTGGTTCGTTTGAGAGGTTCCCAGTGGGAGATGAGGACCAGCAAGAGCTTTCAGGGCTGGCACCTTTAGTGTAGGAGCAATCGCTGGACGTTCGCTATTTCGGTGTTGAATTTTGGCCAGATTGAGCAGGAGAGGCTGTGTACGTTGGAAGTTTTAGTAGGCTAAACAAGTTCAGAGCCCAAGTGTTTGTGGTTCGTTTGAGAGGTTACCAGTGGGAGATGAGGACCAGCAAGAGCTTTCAGGGCTGGCACCTTTAGTGTAGGAGCAATGCTGGACGTTCGCAATTCCGGTGTTGAGCTCTGGCCAGATTGAGCAGGAGAGGCTGTGTACGTTGGAAGTTTTAGTAGGCTAAACAAGTTCAGAGTCCAAGTGTTTGTGGTTCGTTTGAGAGGTTACCAGTGGGAGATGAGGACCAGCAAGAGCTTTCAGGGCTGGCACCTTTAGTGTAGGAGCAATGGCTGGACGTTCGCAATTTCGGTGTTGAGCTCTGGCCAGATTGAGCAGGAGAGGCTGTGTACGTTGGCAGTTTTACTAGGCTAAATAAGTTCAGAGCCCAAGTGTTTGTGGTTCGTTTGAGAGGTTCCCAGTGGGAGATGAGGACCAGCAAGAGCTTTCAGGGCTGGCACCTTTAGTGTAGGAGCAATCGCTGGACGTTCGCGATTCCGGTCTTGAGCTCTGGCCAGATTGAGCAGGAGAGGCTGTGTACGTTGGAAGTTTTAGTAGGCTAAACAAGTTCAGAGCCCAAGTGTTTGTGGTTCATTTGAGAGGTTACCAGTGGGAGATGAGGACCAGCAAGAGCTTTCAGGGCTGGCACCTTTAGTGTAGGAGCAATCGCTGGACGTTCGCGATTCCGGTGTTGAATTTTGGCCAGATTGAGCAGGAGAGGCTGTGTACGTTGGAAGTTTTAGTAGGCTAAACGAGTTCAGAGCCCAAGTGTTTGTGTTTCGTTTGAGAGGTTACCAGTGGGAGATGAGGATCAGCAAGAGCTTTCAGGGCTGGCACCTTTAGTGTAGGAGCAATCGCTGGACGTTCGCAATTTCGGTGTTGTGCTCTGGCCAGATTGAGCAGGCGAGGGAGTGTACGTTGGAAGTTTTAGTAGGCTAAACAAGTTCAGAGCCCAAGTGTTTGTGGTTCGTTTGAGAGGTTACCAAGTGGGAGATGAGGACCAGCAAGAGCTTTCAGGGCTGGCACCTTTAGTGTAGGAGCAATCGCTGGACGTTCGCGATTCCGGTGTTGAGCTCTGGCCAGATTGAGCAGGAGAGGCTGTGTACGTTGGAAGTTTTAGTAGGCTAAACAAGTTCAGAGCCCAAGTGTTTGTGGTTCGTTTGAGAGGTTACCAGTGGGAGATGAGGACCAGCAAGAGCTTTCAGGGCTGGCACCTTTAGTGTAGGAGCAATCCCTGGACGTTCGCAATTTCGGTGTTGATTTTTAGCCAGGTTGAGCAGGAGAGGCTGTGTACGTTGGAAGTTTTAGTAGGCTAAACAAGTTCAGAGCCCAAGTGTTTTGTGGTTCGTTTGAGAGGTTACCAGTGGGAGATGAGGACCAGCAAGAGCTTTCAGGGCTGGCACCTTTAGTGTAGGAGCAATCGCTGGACGTTCGCAATTCCGGTGTTGAGCTCTGGCCAGATTGAGCAGGAGAGGCTGTGTACGTTGGAAGTTTTAGTAGGCTAAACAAGTTCCGAGGCCAAGTGTTTGTGGTTCGTTTGAGAGGTTACCAGTGGGAGATGAGGACCAGCAAGAGCTTTCAGGGCTGGCACCTTTAGTGTAGGAGCAATCGCTGGACGTTCGCTATTTCGGTGTTGAATTTTGGCCAGATTGAGCAGGAGAAGCTGTGTACGTTGTAAGTTTTAGTAGGCTAAACAAGTTCAGAGCCCAAGTGTTTGTGGTTCGTTTGAGAGGTTACCAGTGGGAGATGAGGACCAGCAAGAGCTTTCAGGGCTGGCACCTTTAGTGTAGGAGCAATCGCTGGACGTTCGCAATTTCGGTGTTGAGCTCTGGCCAGATTGAGCAGGAGAGGCTGTGTACGTTGGAAGTTTTAGTAGGCTAAACAAGTTCAGAGCCCAAGTGTTTGTGGTTCGTTTGAGAGGTTACCAGTGGGAGATGAGGACCAGCAAGAGCTTTCAGGGCTGGCACCTTTAGTGTAGGAGCAATCGCTGGACGTTCGCTATTTCGGTGTTGAATTTTGGCCAGATTGAGCAGGAGAGGCTGTGTACGTTGGAAGTTTTAGTAGGCTAAACAAGTTCAGAGCCCAAGTGTTTGTGGTTCGTTTGAGAGGTTACCAGTGGGAGATGAGGACCAGCAAGAGCTTTCAGGGCTGGCACCTTTAGTGTAGGAGCAATGGCTGGACGTTCGCAATTCCGGTGTTGAGCTCTGGCCAGATTGAGCAGGAGAGGCTGTGTACGTTGGAAGTTTTAGTAGGCTAAACAAGTTCAGAGTCCAAGTGTTTGTGGTTCGTTTGAGAGGTTACCAGTGGGAGATGAGGACCAGCAAGAGCTTTCAGGGCTGGCACCTTTAGTGTAGGAGCAATGGCTGGACGTTCGCAATTTCGGTGTTGAGCTCTGGCCAGATTGAGCAGGAGAGGCTGTGTACGTTGGAAGTTTTAGTAGGCTAAACAAGTTCCGAGCCCAAGTGTTTGTGGTTCGTTTGAGAGGTTCCCAGTGGGAGATGAGGACCAGCAAGAGCTTTCAGGGCTGGCACCTTTAGTGTAGGAGCAATCGCTGGACGTTCGCGATTCCGGTCTTGAGCTCTGGCCAGATTGAGCAGGAGAGGCTGTGTACGTTGGAAGTTTTAGTAGGCTAAACAAGTTCAGAGCCCAAGTGTTTGTGGTTCATTTGAGAGGTTACCAGTGGGAGATGAGGACCAGCAAGAGCTTTCAGGGCTGGCACCTTTAGTGTAGGAGCAATCGCTGGACGTTCGCGATTCCGGTGTTGAATTTTGGCCAGATTGAGCAGGAGAGGCTGTGTACGTTGGAAGTTTTAGTAGGCTAAACGAGTTCAGAGCCCAAGTGTTTGTGTTTCGTTTGAGAGGTTACCAGTGGGAGATGAGGATCAGCAAGAGCTTTCAGGGCTGGCACCTTTAGTGTAGGAGCAATCGCTGGACGTTCGCAATTTCGGTGTTGTGCTCTGGCCAGATTGAGCAGGCGAGGGAGTGTACGTTGGAAGTTTTAGTAGGCTAAACAAGTTCAGAGCCCAAGTGTTTGTGGTTCGTTTGAGAGGTTACCAGTGGGAGATGAGGACCAGCAAGAGCTTTCAGGGCTGGCACCTTTAGTGTAGGAGCAATCGCTGGACGTTCGCGATTCCGGTGTTGAGCTCTGGCCAGATTGAGCAGGAGAGGCTGTGTACGTTGGAAGTTTTAGTAGGCTAAACAAGTTCAGAGCCCAAGTGTTTGTGGTTCGTTTGAGAGGTTACCAGTGGGAGATGAGGACCAGCAAGAGCTTTCAGGGCTGGCACCTTTAGTGTAGGAGCAATCCCTGGACGTTCGCAATTTCGGTGTTGATTTTTAGCCAGGTTGAGCAGGAGAGGCTGTGTACGTTGGAAGTTTTAGTAGGCTAAACAAGTTCAGAGCCCAAGTGTTTGTGGTTCGTTTGAGAGGTTACCAGTGGGAGATGAGGACCAGCAAGAGCTTTCAGGGCTGGCACCTTTAGTGTAGGAGCAATCGCTGGACGTTCGCAATTCCGGTGTTGAGCTCTGGCCAGATTGAGCAGGAGAGGCTGTGTACGTTGGAAGTTTTAGTAGGCTAAACAAGTTCCGAGGCCAAGTGTTTGTGGTTCGTTTGAGAGGTTACCAGTGGGAGATGAGGACCAGCAAGAGCTTTCAGGGCTGGCACCTTTAGTGTAGGAGCAATCGCTGGACGTTCGCTATTTCGGTGTTGAATTTTGGCCAGATTGAGCAGGAGAAGCTGTGTACGTTGTAAGTTTTAGTAGGCTAAACAAGTTCAGAGCCCAAGTGTTTGTGGTTCGTTTGAGAGGTTACCAGTGGGAGATGAGGACCAGCAAGAGCTTTCAGGGCTGGCACCTTTAGTGTAGGAGCAATCCCTGGACGTTCGCAATTCCGGTGTTGAGCTCTGGCCAGATTGAGCAGGCGAGGCTGTGTACGTTGGCAGTTTTACTAGGCTAAACAAGTTCAGAGCCCAAGTGTTTGTGGTTCGTTTGAGAGGTTACCAGTGGGAGATGAGGACCAGCAAGAGCTTTCAGGGCTGGCACCTTTAGTGTAGGAGCAATCGCTGGACGTTCGCGATTCCGGTGTTGAATTTTGGCCAGATTGAGCAGGAGAGGCTGTGTACGTTGGAAGTTTTAGTAGGCTAAACAAGTTCAGAGCCCAAGTGTTTGTGGTTCGTTTGAGAGGTTACCAGTGGGAGATGAGGATCAGCAAGAGCTTTCAGGGCTGGCACCTTTAGTGTAGGAGCAATCGCTGGACGTTCGCAATTTCGGTGTTTAATTTTGGCCAGATTGAGCAGGAGAGGCTGTGTACGTTGGAAGTTTTAGTAGGCTAAACAAGTTCAGAGCCCAAGTGTTTGTGGTTCGTTTGAGAGGTTACCAGTGGGAGATGAGGACCAGCAAGAGCTTTCAGGGCTGGCACCTTTAGTGTAGGAGCAATCGCTGGACGTTCGCTATTTCGGTGTTGAATTTTGGCCAGATTGAGCAGGAGAGGCTGTGTACGTTGGAAGTTTTAGTAGGCTAAACAAGTTCAGAGCCCAAGTGTTTGTGGTTCGTTTGAGAGGTTATCAGTGGGGGATGAGGACCAGCAAGAGCTTTCAGGGCTGGCACCTTTAGTGTAGGAGCAATCGCTGGACGTTCACAATTCCGGTGTTGAGTTCTGGCCAGATTGAGCAGGAGAGGCTGTGTACGTTGGAAGTTTTAGTAGGCTAAACAAGTTCAGAGCCCAATTGTTTGTGGTTCGTTTCAGAGGTTACCAGTGGGAGATGAGGACCAGCAAGAGCTTTCAGGGCTGGCACCTTTAGTGTAGGAGCAATTGCTGGACGTTCGCAATTCCGGTGTTGAGCTCTGGCCAGATTGAGCAGGAGAGGCTGTGTACGTTGGAAGTTTTAGTAGGCTAAACAAGTTCAGAGCCCAAGTGTTTGTGGTTCGTTTGAGAGGTTACCAGTGGGAGATGAGGACCAGCAAGAGCTTTCAGGGCTGGCACCTTTAGTGTAGGAGCAATCCCTGGACGTTCGCAATTTCGGTGTTGAGCTCTGGCCAGATTGAGCAGGCTAGGGAGTGTACGTTGGAAGTTTTAGTAGGCTAAACAAGTTCAGAGCCCAAGTGTTTGTGGTTCGTTTGAGAGGTTACCAGTGGGAGATGAGGACCAGCAAGAGCTTTCAGGGCTGGCACCTTTAGTGTAGGAGCAATCGCTGGACGTTCGCAATTTCGGTGTTGAGCTCTGGCCAGATTGAGCAGGAGAGGCTGTGTACGTTGGAAGTTTTAGTAGGCTAAACAAGTTCAGAGCCCAAGTGTTTGTGGTTCGTTTGAGAGGTTACCAGTGGGAGATGAGGACCAGCAAGAGCTTTCAGGGCTGGCACCTTTAGTGTAGGAGCAATCGCTGGACGTTCGCTATTTCGGTGTTGAATTTTGGCCAGATTGAGCAGGAGAGGCTGTGTACGTTGGAAGTTTTAGTAGGCTAAACAAGTTCAGAGCCCAAGTGTTTGTGGTTCGTTTGAGAGGTTACCAGTGGGAGATGAGGACCAGCAAGAGCTTTCAGGGCTGGCACCTTTAGTGTAGGAGCAATGGCTGGACGTTCGCAATTCCGGTGTTGAGCTCTGGCCAGATTGAGCAGGAGAGGCTGTGTACGTTGGAAGTTTTAGTAGGCTAAACAAGTTCAGAGTCCAAGTGTTTGTGGTTCGTTTGAGAGGTTACCAGTGGGAGATGAGGACCAGCAAGAGCTTTCAGGGCTGGCACCTTTAGTGTAGGAGCAATCGCTGGACGTTCGCTATTTCGGTGTTGAGCTCTGGCCAGATTGAGCAGGAGAGGCTGTGTACGTTGGCAGTTTTACTAGGCTAAATAAGTTCAGAGCCCAAGTGTTTGTGGTTCGTTTGAGAGGTTCCCAGTGGGAGATGAGGACCAGCAAGAGCTTTCAGGGCTGGCACCTTTAGTGTAGGAGCAATCGCTGGACGTTCGCGATTCCGGTCTTGAGCTCTGGCCAGATTGAGCAGGAGAGGCTGTGTACGTTGGAAGTTTTAGTAGGCTAAACAAGTTCAGAGCCCAAGTGTTTGTGGTTCATTTGAGAGGTTACCAGTGGGAGATGAGGACCAGCAAGAGCTTTCAGGGCTGGCACCTTTAGTGTAGGAGCAATCGCTGGACGTTCGCGATTCCGGTGTTGAATTTTGGCCAGATTGAGCAGGAGAGGCTGTGTACGTTGGAAGTTTTAGTAGGCTAAACGAGTTCAGAGCCCAAGTGTTTGTGTTTCGTTTGAGAGGTTACCAGTGGGAGATGAGGATCAGCAAGAGCTTTCAGGGCTGGCACCTTTAGTGTAGGAGCAATCGCTGGACGTTCGCAATTCCGGTGTTGAATTTTGGCCAGATTGAGCAGGAGAGGCTGTGTACGTTGGAAGTTTTAGTAGGCTAAACAAGTTCAGAGCCCAAGTGTTTGTGGTTCGTTTGAGAGGTTACCAGTGGGAGATGAGGACCAGCAAGAGCTTTCAGGGCTGGCACCTTTAGTGTAGGAGCAATCGCTGGACGTTCGCAATTCCGGTGTTGAGCTCTGGCCAGATTGAGCAGGCGAGGGAGTGTACGCTGGAAGTTTTAGTAGGCTAAACAAGTTCAGAGCCCAAGTGTTTGTGCTTCGTTTGAGAGGTTACCAGTGGGAGATGAGGACCAGCAAGAGCTTTCAGGGCTGGCACCTTTAGTGTAGGAGCAATCGCTGGACGTTCGCAATTCCGGTGTTGAATTTTGGCCAGATTGAGCAGGAGAGGCTGTGTACGTCGGAAGTTTTAGTAGGCTAAACAAGTTCCGAGCCCAAGTGTTTGTGGTTCGTTTGAGAGGTTACCAGTGGGAGATGAGGACCAGCAAGAGCTTTCAGGGCTGGCACCTTTAGTGTAGGAGCAATGGCTGGACATTCGCAATTCCGTTGTTGAGCTCTGGCCAGATTGAGCAGGAGAGGCTGTGTACGTTGGAAGTTTTAGTAGGCTAAACAAGTTCAGAGCCCAAGTGTTTGTGGTTCGTTTGAGAGGTTACCAGTGGGAGATGAGGACCAGCAAGAGCTTTCAGGGCTGGCACCTTTAGTGTAGGAGCAATCGCTGGACGTTCGCAATTCCGGTGTTGAGCTCTGGCCAGATTGAGCAGGAGAGGCTGTGTACGTTGGAAGTTTTAGTAGGCTAAACAAGTTCAGAGCCCAAGTGTTTGTGGTTCGTTTGAGAGGTTACCAGTGGGAGATGAGGACCAGCAAGAGCTTTCAGGGCTGGCACCTTTAGTGTAGGAGCAATCGCTGGACGTTCGCAATTTCGGTGTTGAGCTCTGGCCAGACTGAGCAGGAGAGGCTGTGTACGTTGGAAGTTTTAGTAGGCTAAACAAGTTCAGAGCCCAAGTGTTTGTGGTTCCTTTGAGAGGTTACCAGTGGGAGATGAGGACCAGCAAGAGCTTTCAGGGCTGGCACCTTTAGTGTAGGAGCAATCGCTGGACGTTCGCAATTTCGGTGTTGAATTTTGGCCAGATTGAGCAGGAGAGGCTGTGTACGTCGGAAGTTTTAGTAGGCTAAACAAGTTCCGAGCCCAAGTGTTTGTGGTTCGTTTGAGAGGTTACCAGTGGGAGATGAGGACCAGCAAGAGCTTTCAGGGCTGGCACCTTTAGTGTAGGAGCAATCGCTGGACGTTCGCTATTTCGGTGTTGAGCTCTGGCCAGACTGAGCAGGCTAGGGAGTGTACGTTGGAAGTTTTAGTAGGCTAAACAAGTTCCGAGCCCAAGTGTTTGTGGTTCGTTTGAGAGGTTACCAGTGGGAGATGAGGACCAGCAAGAGCTTTCAGGGCTGGCACCTTTAGTGTAGGAGCAATCGCTGGACCTTTGCAATTCCGGTGTTGAGCTCTGGCCAGATTGAGCAGGAGAGGGAGTGTACGTTGGAAGTTTTAGTTGGCTAAACAAGTTCAGAGCCCAAGTGTTTGTGTTTCGTTTGAGAGGTTACCAGTGGGAGATGAGGACCAGCAAGAGCTTTCAGGGCTGGCACCTTTAGTGTAGGAGCAATCGCTGGACGTTCGCAATTTCGGTGTTGAGCTCTGGCCAGACTGTGCAGGCTAGGGAGTGTACGTTGGAAGTTTTAGTAGGCTAAACAAGTTCAGAGCCCAAGTGTTTGTGGTTCGTTTGAGAGGTTACCAGTGGGAGATGAGGACCAGCAAGAGCTTTCAGGGCTGGCACCTTTAGTGTAGGAGCAATCGCTGGACGTTCGCAATTTCGGTGTTGAATTTTGGCCAGATTGAGCAGGAGAGGCTGTGTACGTTGGAAGTTTTAGTAGGCTAAACAAGTTCAGAGCCCAAGTGTTTGTGGTTCGTTTGAGAGGTTACCAGTGGGAGATGAGGACCAGCAAGAGCTTTCAGGGCTGGCACCTTTAGTGTAGGAGCAATCCCTGGACGTTCGCAATTCCGGTGTTGAGCTCTGGCCAGATTGAGCAGGAGAGGCTGTGTACGTTGGAAGTTTTAGTAGGCTAAACAAGTTCAGAGCGCAAGTGTTTGTGGTTCGTTTGAGAGGTTACCAGTGGGAGATGAGGACCAGCAAGAGCTTTCAGGGCTGGCACCTTTAGTGTAGGAGCAATCCCTGGACGTTCGCAATTCCGGTGTTGAGCTCTGGCCAGATTGAGCAGGCGAGGGAGTGTACGCTGGAAGTTTTAGTAGGCTAAACAAGTTCAGAGCCCAAGTGTTTGTGGTTCGTTTGAGAGGTTACCAGTGGGAGATGAGGACCAGCAAGAGCTTTCAGGGCTGGCACCTTTAGTGTAGGAGCAATCGCTGGACGTTCGCGATTCCGGTGTTGGAGCTCTGGCCAGATTGAGCAGGAGAGGCTGTGTACGTTGGAAGTTTTAGTAGGCTAAACAAGTTCAGAGCCCAAGTGTTTGTGGTTCGTTTGAGAGGTTACCAGTGGGAGATGAGGACCAGCAAGAGCTTTCAGGGCTGGCACCTGTAGTGTAGGAGCAATCGCTGGACGTTCGCAATTCCGGTGTTGAGCTCTGGCCAGATTGAGCAGGCGAGGCTGTGTACGTTGGAAGTTTTAGTAGGCTAAACAAGTTCCGAGCCCAAGTGTTTGTGGTTCGTTTGAGAGGTTACCAGTGGGAGATGAGGACCAGCAAGAGCTTTCAGGGCTGGCACCTTTAGTGTAGGAGCAATCGCTGGACGTTCGCGATTCCGGTGTTGAGCTCTGGCCAGATTGAGCAGGAGAGGCTGTGTACGTTGGAAGTTTTAGTAGGCTAAACAAGTTCAGAGCCCAAGTGTTTGTGGTTCGTTTGAGAGGTTACCAGTGGGAGATGAGGACCAGCAAGAGCTTTCAGGGCTGGCACCTTTAGTGTAGGAGCAATCGCTGGACGTTCGCAATTCCGGTGTTGAGCTCTGGCCAGATTGAGCAGGCGAGGGAGTGTACGTTGGAAGTTTTAGTAGGCTAAACAAGTTCCGAGCCCAAGTGTTTGTGGTTCGTTTGAGAGGTTACCAGTGGGAGATGAGGACCAGGAAGAGCTTTCAGGGCTGGCACCTTTAGTGTAGGAGCAATCGCTGCACGTTCGCTATTTCGGTGTTGAATTTTGGCCAGATTGAGCAGGAGAGGCTGTGTACGTTGGAAGTTTTAGTAGGCTAAACAAGTTCAGAGCCCAAGTGTTTGTGGTTCGTTTGAGAGGTTACCAGTGGGAGATGAGGACCAGCAAGAGCTTTCAGGGCTGGCACCTTTAGTGTAGGAGCAATCCCTGGACGTTCGCAATTCCGGTGTTGAGCTCTGGCCAGATTGAGCAGGAGAGGCTGTGTACGTTGGAAGTTTTAGTAGGCTAAACAAGTTCAGAGCCCAAGTGTTTGTGGTTCGTTTGAGAGGTTACCAGTGGGAGATGAGGACCAGCAAGAGCTTTCAGGGCTGGCACCTTTAGTGTAGGAGCAATCCCTGGACGTTCGCAATTTCGGTGTTGAGCTCTGGCCAGATTGAGCAGGCGAGGGAGTGTACGTTGGCAGTTTTACTAGGCTAAACAAGTTCAGAGCCCAAGTGTTTGTGGTTCGTTTGAGAGGTTACCAGTGGGAGATGAGGACCAGCAAGAGCTTTCAGGGCTGGCACCTTTAGTGTAGGAGCAATCGCTGGACGTTCGCGATTCCGGTGTTGAGCTCTGGCCAGATTGAGCAGGAGAGGCTGTGTACGTTGGAAGTTTTAGTAGGCTAAACAAGTTCAGAGCCCAAGTGTTTGTGGTTCGTTTGAGAGGTTACCAGTGGGAGATGAGGACCAGCAAGAGCTTTCAGGGCTGGCACCTTTAGTGTAGGAGCAATCCCTGGACGTTCGCAATTCCGGTGTTGAGCTCTGGCCAGATTGATCAGGAGAGGCTGTGTACGTTGGAAGTTTTAGTAGGCTAAACAAGTTCAGAGCCCAAGTGTTTGTGGTTCGTTTGAGAGGTTACCAGTGGGAGATGAGGACCAGCAAGAGCTTTCAGGGCTGGCACCTTTAGTGTAGGAGCAATCCCTGGACGTTCGCAATTTCGGTGTTGAGCTCTGGCCAGATTGAGCAGGCGAGGCTGTGTACGTTGGCAGTTTTACTAGGCTAAACAAGTTCCGAGCCCAAGTGTTTGTGGTTCGTTTGAGAGGTTACCAGTGGGAGATGAGGACCAGCAAGAGCTTTCAGGGCTGGCACCTTTAGTGTAGGAGCAATCGCTGGACGTTCGCAATTCCGGTGTTGAGCTCTGGCCAGATTGAGCAGGCGAGGGAGTGTACGTTGGAAGTTTTAGTAGGCTAAACAAGTTCCGAGCCCAAGTGTTTGTGGTTCGTTTGAGAGGTTACCAGTGGGAGATGAGGACCAGCAAGAGCTTTCAGGGCTGGCACCTTTAGTGTAGGATCAATCGCTGGACGTTCGCAATTCCGGTGTTGAGCTCTGGCCAGATTGAGCAGGCTAGGGAGTGTACGTTGGAAGTTTTAGTAGGCTAAACAAGTTCCGAGCCCAAGTGTTTGTGGTTCGTTTGAGAGGTTACCAGTGGGAGATGAGGACCAGCAAGAGCTTTCAGGGCTGGCACCTTTAGTGTAGGAGCAATCCCTGGACGTTCGCTATTTCGGTGTTGAATTTTGGCCAGATTGAGCAGGAGAGGCTGTGTACGTTGGAAGTTTTAGTAGGCTAAACAAGTTCAGAGCCCAAGTGTTTGTGGTTCGTTTGAGAGGTTACCAGTGGGAGATGAGGACCAGCAAGAGCTTTCAGGGCTGGCACCTTTAGTGTAGGAGCAATCGCTGGACGTTCGCAATTCCGGTGTTGAATTTTGGCCAGATTGAGCAGGAGAGTCTGTGTACGTTGGAAGTTTTAGTAGGCTAAACAAGTTCAGAGCCCAAGTGTTTGTGGTTCGTTTGAGAGGTTACCAGTGGGAGATGAGGACCAGCAAGAGCTTTCAGGGCTGGCACCTTTAGTGTAGGAGCAATCCCTGAACGTTCGCAATTTCGGTGTTGAGCTCTGGCCAGATTGAGCAGGCGAGGGAGTGTACTACGCTGGAAGTTTTAGTAGGCTAAACAAGTTCAGAGCCCAAGTGTTTGTGGTTCGTTTGAGAGGTTACCAGTGGGAGATGAGGACCAGCAAGAGCTTTCAGGGCTGGCACCTTTAGTGTAGGAGCAATCGCTGGACGTTCGCTATTTCGGTGTTGAATTTTGGCCAGATTGAGCAGGAGAGGCTGTGTACGTTGGAAGTTTTAGTAGGCTAAACAAGTTCAGAGCCCAAGTGTTTGTGGTTCGTTTGAGAGGTTACCAGTGGGAGATGAGGACCAGCAAGAGCTTTCAGGGCTGGCACCTTTAGTGTAGGAGCAATGGCTGGACGTTCGCAATTCCGGTGTTGAGCTCTGGCCAGATTGAGCAGGAGAGGCTGTGTACGTTGGAAGTTTTAGTAGGCTAAACAAGTTCCGAGCCCAAGTGTTTGTGGTTCGTTTGAGAGGTTACCAGTGGGAGATGAGGACCAGCAAGAGCTTTCAGGGCTGGCACCTTTAGTGTAGGAGCAATACCTGGACATTCGCAATTTCGGTGTTGAGCTCTGGCCAGATTGAGCAGGCGAGGCTGTGTACGTTGGCAGTTTTACTAGGCTAAACAAGTTCAGAGCCCAAGTGTTTGTGGTTCGTTTGAGAGGTTACCAGTGGGAGATGAGGACCAGCAAGAGCTTTCAGGGCTGGCACCTTTAGTGTAGGAGCAATCGCTGGACGTTCGCGATTCCGGTGTTGAGCTCTGGCCAGATTGAGCAGGAGAGGCTGTGTACGTTGGAAGTTTTAGTAGGCTAAACAAGTTCCGAGCCCAAGTGTTTGTGGTTCGTTTGAGAGGTTACCAGTGGGAGATGAGGACCAGCAAGAGCTTTCAGGGCTGGCACCTTTAGTGTAGGAGCAATCGCTGGACGTTCGCGATTCCGGTGTTGAATTTTGGCCAGATTGAGCAGGAGAGGCTGTGTACGTTGGAAGTTTTAGTAGGCTAAACAAGTTCAGAGCCCAAGTGTTTGTGTTTCGTTTGAGAGGTTACCAGTGGGAGATGAGGATCAGCAAGAGCTTTCAGGGCTGGCACCTTTAGTGTAGGAGCAATCGCTGGACGTTCGCAATTCCGGTGTTGAGCTCTGGCCAGATTGAGCAGGAGAGGCTGTGTACGTTGGAAGTTTTAGTAGGCTAAACAAGTTCCGAGCCCAAGTGTTTGTGGTTCGTTTGAGAGGTTACCAGTGGGAGATGAGGACCAGCAAGAGCTTTCAGGGCTGGCACCTTTAGTGTAGGAGCAATCGCTGGACCTTTGCAATTCTGGTGTTGAATTTTGGCCAGATTGAGCAGGAGAGGCTGTGTACGTCGGAAGTTTTAGTAGGCTAAACAAGTTCCGAGCCCAAGTGTTTGTGGTTCGTTTGAGAGGTTACCAGTGGGAGATGAGGACCAGCAAGAGCTTTCAGGGCTGGCACCTTTAGTGTAGGAGCAATGGCTGGACATTCGCAATTCCGTTGTTGAGCTCTGGCCAGATTGAGCAGGAGAGGCTGTGTACGTTGGAAGTTTTAGTAGGCTAAACAAGTTCCGAGCCCAAGTGTTTGTGGTTCGTTTGAGAGGTTACCAGTGGGAGATGAGGACCAGCAAGAGCTTTCAGGGCTGGCACCTTTAGTGTAGGAGCAATCGCTGGACGTTCGCAATTTCGGTGTTGAGCTCTGGCCAGACTGAGCAGGCTAGGGAGTGTACGTTGGAAGTTTTAGTAGGCTAAACAAGTTCAGAGGCCAAGTGTTTGTGGTTCGTTTGAGAGGTTACCAGTGGGAGATGAGGACCAGCAAGAGCTTTCAGGGCTGGCACCTTTAGTGTAGGAGCAATCGCTGGACGTTCGCAATTCCGGTGTTGAATTTTGGCCAGATTGAGCAGGAGAGGCTGTGTACGTTGGAAGTTTTAGTAGGCTAAACAAGTTCAGAGCGCAAGTGTTTGTGGTTCGTTTGAGAGGTTACCAGTGGGAGATGAGGACCAGCAAGAGCTTTCAGGGCTGGCACCTTTAGTGTAGGAGCAATCGCTGGACGTTCGCGATTCCGGTGTTGAATTTTGGCCAGATTGAGCAGGAGAGGCTGTGTACGTTGGAAGTTTTAGTAGGCTAAACAAGTTCAGAGCCCAAGTGTTTGTGGTTCGTTTGAGAGGTTACCAGTGGGAGATGAGGACCAGCAAGAGCTTTCAGGGCTGGCACCTTTAGTGTAGGAGCAATCCCTGGACGTTCGCAATTTCGGTGTTGAGCTCTGGCCAGATTGAGCAGGCGAGGCTGTGTACGTTGGCAGTTTTACTAGGCTAAACAAGTTCAGAGCCCAAGTGTTTGTGGTTCGTTTGAGAGGTTACCAGTGGGAGATGAGGACCAGCAAGAGCTTTCAGGGCTGGCACCTTTAGTGTAGGAGCAATCGCTGGACGTTCGCAATTCCGGTGTTGAGCTCTGGCCAGATTGAGCAGGCGAGGGAGTGTACGCTGGAAGTTTTAGTAGGCTAAACAAGTTCAGAGCCCAAGTGTTTGTGGTTCGTTTGAGAGGTTACCAGTGGGAGATGAGGACCAGCAAGAGCTTTCAGGGCTGGCACCTTTAGTGTAGGAGCAATCGCTGGACCTTTGCAATTCCGGTGTTGAATTTTGGCCAGATTGAGCAGGAGAGGCTGTGTACGTTGGAAGTTTTAGTAGGCTAAACAAGTTCAGAGCCCAAGTGTTTGTGGTTTGTTTGAGAGGTTCCCAGTGGGAGATGAGGACCAGCAAGAGCTTTCAGGGCTGGCACCTTTAGTGTAGGAGCAATGGCTGGACATTCGCAATTTCGGTGTTGAATTTTGGCCAGATTGAGCAGGAGAGGCTGTGTACGTTGGAAGTTTTAGTAGGCTAAACAAGTTCAGAGCCCAAGTGTTTGTGGTTCGTTTGAGAGGTTACCAGTGGGAGATGAGGACCAGCAAGAGCTTTCAGGGCTGGCACCTTTAGTGTAGGAGCAATCGCTGGACGTTCGCAATTTCGGTGTTGAATTTTGGCCAGATTGAGCAGGAGAGGCTGTGTACGTTGGAAGTTTTAGTAGGCTAAACAAGTTCCGAGCCCAAGTGTTTGTGGTTCGTTTGAGCGGTTACCAGTGGGAGATGAGGACCAGCAAGAGCTTTCAGGGCTGGCACCTTTAGTGTAGGAGCAATCCCTGGACGTTCGCAATTTCGGTGTGAGCTCTGGCCAGATTGAGCAGGAGAGGCTGTGTACGTGAAGTTTTAGTAGGCTAAACAAGTTCAGAGCAAGCTGTTTGTGGTTCGTTTGAGAGGTTACCAGTGGGAGATGAGGACCAGCAAGAGCTTTCAGGGCTGGCACCTTTAGTGTAGGAGCAATCGCTGGACGTTCGCGATTCCGGTGTTGAATTTTGGCCAGATTGAGCAGGAGAGGCTGTGTACGTTGGAAGTTTTAGTAGGCTAAACAAGTTCAGAGCCCAAGTGTTTGTGGTTCGTTTGAGAGGTTACCAGTGGGAGATGAGGACCAGCAAGAGCTTTCAGGGCTGGCACCTTTAGTGTAGGAGCAATCCCTGGACGTTCGCAATTTCGGTGTTGAGCTCTGGCCAGATTGAGCAGGCGAGGCTGTGTACGTTGGCAGTTTTAGTAGGCTAAACAAGTTCCGAGCCCAAGTGTTTGTGGTTCGTTTGAGAGGTTACCAGTGGGAGATGAGGACCAGCAAGAGCTTTCAGGGCTGGCACCTTTAGTGTAGGAGCAATCGCTGGACGTTCGCAATTCCGGTGTTGAGCTCTGGCCAGATTGAGCAGGCGAGGGAGTGTACGCTGGAAGTTTTAGTAGGCTAAACAAGTTCAGAGCCCAAGTGTTTGTGGTTCGTTTGAGAGGTTACCAGTGGGAGATGAGGACCAGCAAGAGCTTTCAGGGCTGGCACCTTTAGTGTAGGAGCAATCGCTGGACCTTTGCAATTCCGGTGTTGAATTTTGGCCAGATTGAGCAGGAGAGGCTGTGTACGTTGGAAGTTTTAGTAGGCTAAACAAGTTCAGAGCCCAAGTGTTTGTGGTTCGTTTGAGAGGTTACCAGTGGGAGATGAGGACCAGCAAGAGCTTTCAGGGCTGGCACCTTTAGTGTAGGAGCAATCGCTGGACGTTCGCAATTTCGGTGTTGAATTTTGGCCAGATTGAGCAGGAGAGGCTGTGTACGTTGGAAGTTTTAGTAGGCTAAACAAGTTCCGAGCCCAAGTGTTTGTGGTTCGTTTGAGCGGTTACCAGTGGGAGATGAGGACCAGCAAGAGCTTTCAGGGCTGGCACCTTTAGTGTAGGAGCAATCGCTGGACGTTCGCAATTTCGGTGTTGAGCTCTGGCCAGATTGAGCAGGAGAGGCTGTGTACGTTGGAAGTTTTAGTAGGCTAAACAAGTTCAGAGTCCAAGTCTTTGTGGTTCGTTTGAGAGGTTACCAGTGGGAGATGAGGACCAGCAAGAGCTTTCAGGGCTGGCACCTTTAGTGTAGGAGCAATCGCTGGACGTTTGCAATTCCGGTGTTGAGCTCTGGCCAGATTGAGCAGGCTAGGGAGTGTACGTTGGAAGTTTTAGTAGGCTAAACAAGTTCCGAGCCCAAGTGTTTGTGGTTCGTTTGAGAGGTTACCAGTGGGAGATGAGGACCAGCAAGAGCTTTCAGGGCTGGCACCTTTAGTGTAGGAGCAATCCCTGGACGTTCGCAATTTCGGTGTTGAGCTCTGGCCAGATTGAGCAGGCCAGGCTGTGTACGTTGGAAGTTTTAGTAGGCTAAACAAGTTCCGAGCCCAAGTGTTTGTGGTTCGTTTGAGAGGTTACCAGTGGGAGATGAGGACCAGCAAGAGCTTTCAGGGCTGGCACCTTTAGTATAGGAGCAATCGCTGGATGTTCGCAATTTCGGTGTTGAGCTCTGGCCAGATTGAGCAGGCGAGGGACTGTACGTTGGAAGTTTTAGTAGGCTAAACAAGTTCAGAGCCCAAGTGTTTGTGGTTCGTTTGAGAGGTTACCAGTGGGAGATGAGGACCAGCAAGAGCTTTCAGGGCTGGCACCTTTAGTGTAGGGGCAATCCCTGGACGTTCGCAATTTCGGTTTTGAATTTTGGACAGATTGAGCAGGAGAGGCTGTGTACGTTGGAAGTTTTAGTAGGCTAAACAAGTTCAGAGCCCAAGTGTTTGTGGTTCGTTTGAGAGGTTACCAGTGGGAGATGAGGACCAGCAAGAGCTTTCAGGGCTGGCACCTTTAGTGTAGGAGCAATCGCTGGACGTTCGCAATTTCGGTGTTGAATTTTGGCCAGATTGAGCAGGAGAGGCTGTGTACGTTGGAAGTTTTAGTAGGCTAAACAAGTTCAGAGCCCAAGTGTTTGTGGTTCGTTTGAGAGGTTACCAGTGGGAGATGAGGACCAGCAAGAGCTTTCAGGGCTGGCACCTTTAGTGTAGGAGCAATCCCTGGACGTTCGCAATTTCGGTGTTGAGCTCTGGCCAGATTGAGCAGGCGAGGCTGTGTACGTTGGCAGTTTTAGTAGGCTAAACAAGTTCCGAGCCCAAGTGTTTGTGGTTCGTTTGAGAGGTTACCAGTGGGAGATGAGGACCAGCAAGAGCTTTCAGGGCTGGCACCTTTAGTGTAGGAGCAATCGCTGGACGTTCGCAATTCCGGTGTTGAGCTCTGGCCAGATTGAGCAGGCGAGGGAGTGTACGCTGGAAGTTTTAGTAGGCTAAACAAGTTCAGAGCCCAAGTGTTTGTGGTTCGTTTGAGAGGTTACCAGTGGGAGATGAGGACCAGCAAGAGCTTTCAGGGCTGGCACCTTTAGTGTAGGAGCAATCGCTGGACCTTTGCAATTCCGGTGTTGAATTTTGGCCAGATTGAGCAGGAGAGGCTGTGTACGTTGGAAGTTTTAGTAGGCTAAACAAGTTCAGAGCCCAAGTGTTTGTGGTTCGTTTGAGAGGTTACCAGTGGGAGATGAGGACCAGCAAGAGCTTTCAGGGCTGGCACCTTTAGTGTAGGAGCAATCGCTGGACGTTCGCAATTTCGGTGTTGAATTTTGGCCAGATTGAGCAGGAGAGGCTGTGTACGTTGGAAGTTTTAGTAGGCTAAACAAGTTCCGAGCCCAAGTGTTTGTGGTTCGTTTGAGCGGTTACCAGTGGGAGATGAGGACCAGCAAGAGCTTTCAGGGCTGGCACCTTTAGTGTAGGAGCAATCGCTGGACGTTCGCAATTTCGGTGTTGAGCTCTGGCCAGATTGAGCAGGAGAGGCTGTGTACGTTGGAAGTTTTAGTAGGCTAAACAAGTTCAGAGTCCAAGTCTTTGTGGTTCGTTTGAGAGGTTACCAGTGGGAGATGAGGACCAGCAAGAGCTTTCAGGGCTGGCACCTTTAGTGTAGGAGCAATCGCTGGACGTTTGCAATTCCGGTGTTGAGCTCTGGCCAGATTGAGCAGGCTAGGGAGTGTACGTTGGAAGTTTTAGTAGGCTAAACAAGTTCCGAGCCCAAGTGTTTGTGGTTCGTTTGAGAGGTTACCAGTGGGAGATGAGGACCAGCAAGAGCTTTCAGGGCTGGCACCTTTAGTGTAGGAGCAATCCCTGGACGTTCGCAATTTCGGTGTTGAGCTCTGGCCAGATTGAGCAGGCCAGGCTGTGTACGTTGGAAGTTTTAGTAGGCTAAACAAGTTCCGAGCCCAAGTGTTTGTGGTTCGTTTGAGAGGTTACCAGTGGGAGATGAGGACCAGCAAGAGCTTTCAGGGCTGGCACCTTTAGTATAGGAGCAATCGCTGGATGTTCGCAATTTCGGTGTTGAGCTCTGGCCAGATTGAGCAGGCGAGGGACTGTACGTTGGAAGTTTTAGTAGGCTAAACAAGTTCAGAGCCCAAGTGTTTGTGGTTCGTTTGAGAGGTTACCAGTGGGAGATGAGGACCAGCAAGAGCTTTCAGGCTGGCACCTTTAGTGTAGGGGCAATCCCTGGACGTTCGCAATTTCGGTTTTGAATTTTGGACAGATTGAGCAGGAGAGGCTGTGTACGTTGGAAGTTTTAGTAGGCTAAACAAGTTCAGAGCCCAAGTGTTTGTGGTTCGTTTGAGAGGTTACCAGTGGGAGATGAGGACCAGCAAGAGCTTTCAGGGCTGGCACCTTTAGTGTAGGAGCAATCGCTGGACGTTCGCAATTTCGGTGTTGAATTTTGGCCAGATTGAGCAGGAGAGGCTGTGTACGTTGGAAGTTTTAGTAGGCTAAACAAGTTCAGAGCCCAAGTGTTTGTGGTTCGTTTGAGAGGTTACCAGTGGGAGATGAGGACCAGCAAGAGCTTTCAGGGCTGGCACCTTTAGTGTAGGAGCAATCGCTGGACGTTCGCAATTTCGGTGTTAAGCTCTGGCCAGACTGAGCAGGCTAGGGAGTGTACGTTGGAAGTTTTAGTAGTCTAAACAAGTTCAGAGCCCAAGTGTTTGTGGTTCGTTTGAGAGGTTACCAGTGGGAGATGAGGACCAGCAAGAGCTTTCAGGGCTGGCACCTTTAGTGTAGGAGCAATCCCTGGACGTTCGCAGTTTCGGTGTTGAGCTCTGGCCAGATTGAGCAGGCGAGGCTGTGTACGTTGGCAGTTTTACTAGGCTAAACAAGTTCCGAGCCCAAGTGTTTGTGGTTCGTTTGAGAGGTTACCAGTGGGAGATGAGGACCAGCAAGAGCTTTCAGGGCTGGCACCTTTAGTGTAGGAGCAATCGCTGGACGTTCGCGATTCCGGTGTTGAATTTTGGCCAGATTGAGCAGGAGAGGCTGTGTACGTTGGAAGTTTTAGTAGGCTAAACAAGTTCGGAGCCCAAGTGTTTGTGGTTCGTTTGAGAGGTTACCAGTGGGAGATGAGGACCAGCAAGAGCTTTCAGGGCTGGCACCTTTAGTGTAGGAGCAATCGCTGGACGTTCGCAATTTCGGTGTTGAATTTTGGCCAGATTGAGCAGGAGAGGCTGTGTACGTTGGAAGTTTTAGTAGGCTAAACAAGTTCAGAGCTCAAGTGTTTGTGGTTCGTTTGAGAGGTTACCAGTGGGAGATGAGGACCAGCAAGAGCTTTCAGGGCTGGCACCTTTAGTGTAGGAGCAATCGCTGGACGTTCGCAATTTCGGTGTTGAGCTCTGGCCAGATTGAGCAGGCGAGGCTGTGTACGTTGGAAGTTTTAGTAGGCTAAACAAGTTCAGAGCCCAAGTGTTTGTGGTTCGTTTGAGAGGTTACCAGTGGGAGATGAGGACCAGCAAGAGCTTTCAGGGCTGGCACCTTTAGTGTAGGAGCAATCGCTGGACGTTCGCTATTTCGGTGTTGATTTTTAGCCAGGTTGAGCAGGCGAGGGAGTGTACGTTGGAAGTTTTAGTAGGCTAAACAAGTTCAGAGCCAAGTGTTTGTGGTTCGTTTGAGAGGTTACCAGTGGGAGATGAGGACCAGCAAGAGCTTTCAGGGCTGGCACCTTTAGTGTAGGAGCAATCGCTGGACGTTCGCAATTCCGGTGTTGAGCTCTGGCCAGATTGAGCAGGAGAGGCTGTGTACGTTGGAAGTTTTAGTAGGCTAAACAAGTTCCGAGCCCAAGTGTTTGTGGTTCGTTTGAGAGGTTACCAGTGGGAGATGAGGACCAGCAAGAGCTTTCAGGGCTGGCACCTTTAGTGTAGGAGCAACCCCTGGACGTTCGCAATTCCGGTGTTGAGCTCTGGCCAGATTGAGCAGGCGAGGGAGTGTACGTTGGAAGTTTTATTAGGCTAAACAAGTTCAGAGCCCAAGTGTTTGTGGTTCGTTTGAGAGGTTACCAGTGGGAGATGAGGACCAGCAAGAGCTTTCAGGGCTGGCACCTTTAGTGTAGGAGCAATCGCTGGACGTTCGCTATTTCGGTGTTGATTTTTAGCCAGGTTGAGCAGGAGAGGCTGTGTACGTTGGAAGTTTTAGTAGGCTAAACAAGTTCAGAGCCCAAGTGTTTGTGGTTCGTTTGAGAGGTTACCAGTGGGAGATGAGGACCAGCAAGAGCTTTCAGGGCTGGCACCTTTAGTGTAGGAGCAATGGCTGGACGTTCGCAATTTCGGTGTTGAGCTCTGGCCAGATTGAGCAGGAGAGGCTGTGTACGTTGGAAGTTTTAGTAGGCTAAACAAGTTCCGAGCCCAAGTGTTTGTGGTTCGTTTGAGAGGTTACCAGTGGGAGATGAGGACCAGCAAGAGCTTTCAGGGCTGGCACCTTTAGTGTAGGAGCAATCGCTGGACGTTCGCAATTCCGGTGTTGAGCTCTGGCCAGATTGAGCAGGCTAGGGAGTGTACGTTGGAAGTTTTAGTAGGCTAAACAAGTTCCGAGCCCAAGTGTTTGTGGTTCGTTTGAGAGGTTCCCAGTGGGAGATGAGGACCAGCAAGAGCTTTCAGGGCTGGCACCTTTAGTGTAGGAGCAATCGCTGGACGTTCGCTATTTCGGTGTTGAATTTTGGCCAGATTGAGCAGGAGAGGCTGTGTACGTTGGAAGTTTTAGTAGGCTAAACAAGTTCAGAGCCCAAGTGTTTGTGGTTCGTTTGAGAGGTTACCAGTGGGAGATGAGGACCAGCAAGAGCTTTCAGGGCTGGCACCTTTAGTGTAGGAGCAATCGCTGGACGTTCGCAATTCCGGTGTTGAATTTTGGCCAGATTGAGCAGGAGAGTCTGTGTACGTTGGAAGTTTTAGTAGGCTAAACAAGTTCAGAGCCAAGTGTTTGTGGTTCGTTTGAGAGGTTACCAGTGGGAGATGAGGACCAGCAAGAGCTTTCAGGGCTGGCACCTTTAGTGTAGGAGCAATCGCTGGACATTCGCAATTCCGGTGTTGAGCTCTGGCCAGATTGAGCAGGCGAGGGAGTGTACGCTGGAAGTTTTAGTAGGCTAAACAAGTTCAGAGCCCAAGTGTTTGTGGTTCGTTTGAGAGGTTACCAGTGGGAGATGAGGACCAGCAAGAGCTTTCAGGGCTGGCACCTTTAGTGTAGGAGCAATCGCTGGACGTTCGCAATTCGGTGTTGAGCTCTGGCCAGATTGAGCAGGAGAGGCTGTGTACGCTGGAAGTTTTAGTAGGCTAAACAAGTTCAGAGCCCAAGTGTTTGTGGTTCGTTTGAGAGGTTCCCAGTGGGAGATGAGGACCAGCAAGAGCTTTCAGGGCTGGCACCTTTAGTGTAGGAGCAATCCCTGGACGTTCGCAATTTCGGTGTTGAGCTCTGGCCAGATTGAGCAGGCGAGGCTGTGTACGTTGGCAGTTTTACTAGGCTAAACAAGTTCAGAGCCCAAGTGTTTGTGGTTCGTTTGAGAGGTTACCAGTAGGAGATGAGGACCAGCAAGAGCTTTCAGGGCTGGCACCTTTAGTGTAGGAGCAATCGCTGGACGTTCGCGATTCCGGTGTTGAATTTTGGCCAGATTGAGCAGGAGAGGCTGTGTACGTTGGAAGTTTTAGTAGGCTAAACAAGTTCAGAGCCCAAGTGTTTGTGGTTCGTTTGAGAGGTTACCAGTGGGAGATGAGGATCAGCAAGAGCTTTCAGGGCTGGCACCTTTAGTGTAGGAGCAATCGCTGGACGTTCGCAATTCCGGTGTTGAATTTTGGCCAGATTGAGCAGGAGAGGCTGTGTACGTTGGAAGTTTTAGTAGGCTAAACAAGTTCCGAGCCCAAGTGTTTGTGGTTCGTTTGAGAGGTTACCAGTGGGAGATGAGGACCAGCAAGAGCTTTCAGGGCTGGCACCTTTAGTGTAGGAGCAATCGCTGGACCTTTGCAATTCCGGTGTTGAATTTTGGCCAGATTGAGCAGGAGAGGCTGTGTACGTTGGAAGTTTTAGTAGGCTAAACAAGTTCAGAGCCCAAGTGTTTGTGGTTCGTTTGAGAGGTTACCAGTGGGAGATGAGGACCAGCAAGAGCTTTCAGGGCTGGCACCTTTAGTGTAGGACCAATCCCTGGACGTTCGCAATTTCAGTGTTGAATTTTGGCCAGATTGAGCAGGAGAGGCTGTGTACGTTGGAAGTTTTAGTAGGCTAAACAAGTTCCGAGCCCAAGTGTTTGTGGTTCGTTTGAGCGGTTACCAGTGGGAGATGAGGACCAGCAAGAGCTTTCAGGGCTGGCACCTTTAGTGTAGGAGCAATCGCTGGACGTTCGCAATTTCGGTGTTGAGCTCTGGCCAGATTGAGCAGGAGAGGCTGTGTACGTTGGAAGTTTTAGTAGGCTAAACAAGTTCAGAGCCCAAGTCTTTGTGGTTCGTTTGAGAGGTTACCAGTGGGAGATGAGGACCAGCAAGAGCTTTCAGGGCTGGCACCTTTAGTGTAGGAGCAATCGCTGGACGTTTGCAATTCCGGTGTTGAGCTCTGGCCAGATTGAGCAGGCTAGGGAGTGTACGTTGGAAGTTTTAGTAGGCTAAACAAGTTCCGAGCCCAAGTGTTTGTGGTTCGTTTGAGAGGTTACCAGTGGGAGATGAGGACCAGCAAGAGCTTTCAGGGCTGGCACCTTTAGTGTAGGAGCAATCCCTGGACGTTCGCAATTTCGGTGTTGAGCTCTGGCAGATTGAGCAGGCCAGGCTGTGTACGTTGGAAGTTTTAGTAGGCTAAACAAGTTCAGAGCCCAAGTGTTTGTGGTTCGTTTGAGAGGTTACCAGTGGGAGATGAGGACCAGCAAGAGCTTTCAGGGCTGGCACCTTTAGTGTAGGAGCAATCGCTGGACGTTCGCAATTCCGGTGTTGAGCTCTGGCCAGATTGAGCAGGAGAGGCTGTGTACGTTGGAAGTTTTAGTAGGCTAAACAAGTTCAGAGCCCAAGTGTTTGTGGTTCGTTTGAGAGGTTACCAGTGGGAGATGAGGACCAGCAAGAGCTTTCAGGGCTGGCACCTTTAGTGTAGGAGCAATCGCTGGACGTTCGCAATTTCGGTGTTGAATTTTGGCCAGATTGAGCAGGAGAGGCTGTGTACGTTGGAAGTTTTAGTAGGCTAAACAAGTTCAGAGCCCAAGTGTTTGTGGTTCGTTTGAGAGGTTACCAGTGGGAGATGAGGACCAGCAAGAGCTTTCAGGGCTGGCACCTTTAGTGTAGGAGCAATCGCTGGACGTTCGCAATTTCGGTGTTGAGCTCTGGCCAGATTGAGCAGGCGAGGGAGTGTACGTTGGAAGTTTTAGTAGGCTAAACAAGTTCAGAGCCCAAGTGTTTGTGGTTCGTTTGAGAGGTTACCAGTGGGAGATGAGGACCAGCAAGAGCTTTCAGGGCTGGCACCTTTAGTGTAGGAGCAATCCCTGGACGTTCGCAGTTTCGGTGTTGAGCTCTGGCCAGATTGAGCAGGCGAGGCTGTGTACGTTGGCAGTTTTAGTAGGCTAAACAAGTTCCGAGCCCAAGTGTTTGTGGTTCGTTTGAGAGGTTACCAGTGGGAGAT
>NW_026777278.1:0-54738 GCF_030936135.1 Gavia stellata | reverse complement strand
TTTGAGCAGGAGAGGCTGTGTACGTTGGAAGTTTTAGTAGGCTAAACTAGTTCAGAGGCCAAGTGTTTGTGGTTCGTTTGAGAGGTTACCAGTGGGAGATAAGGACCAGCAAGAGCTTTCAGGGCTGGCACCTTTAGTGTAGGAGCAATCGCTGGACGTTCGCAATTTCGGTGTTGAGCTCTGGCCAGATTGAGCAGGCGAGGCTGTGTACGTTGGAAGTTTTAGTAGGCTAAACAAGTTCAGAGGCCAAGTGTTTGTGGTTCGTTTGAGAGGTTACCAGTGGGAGATGAGGACCAGCAAGAGCTTTCAGGGCTGGCCCCCTTTAGTGTAGGAGCAATCGCTGGACGTTCGCAATTTCGGTGTTGAGCTCTGGCCAGATTGAGCAGGAGAGGCTGTGTACGTTGGAAGTTTTAGTAGGCTAAACAAGTTCAGAGCCCAAGTGTTTGTGGTTCGTTTGAGAGGTTACCAGTGGGAGATGAGGACCAGCAAGAGCTTTCAGGGCTGGCACCTTTAGTGTAGGAGCAATCGCTGGACGTTCGCAATTTCGGTGTTGAGCTCTGGCCAGATTGAGCAGGAGAGGCTGTGTACGTTGGAAGTTTTAGTAGGCTAAACAAGTTCAGAGGCCAAGTGTCTGTGGTTCGTTTGAGAGGTTACCAGTGGGAGATGAGGACCAGCAAGAGCTTTCAGGGCTGGCACCTTTAGAGTAGGAGCAATCTCTGGACGTTCGCAATTTCGGTGTTGAGCTCTGGCCAGATTGAGCAGGAGAGGCAGTGTACGTTGGAAGTTTTAGTAGGCTAAAGAAGTTCAGAGGCCAAGTGTTTGTGGTTCGTTTGAGAGGTTACCAGTGGGAGATGAGGACCAGCAAGAGCTTTCAGGGCTGGCACCTTTAGTGTAGGAGCAATCGCTGGACGTTCGCAATTTCGGTGTTGAGCTCTGGCCAGATTGAGCAGGAGAGGCTGTGTACGTTGGAAGTTTTAATAGGCTAAACAAGTTCAGAGCCCAAGTGTTTGTGGTTCGTTTGAGAGGTTACCAGTGGGAGATGAGGAGCAGCAAGAGCTTTCAGGGCTGGCACCTTTAGTGTAGGTGCAATCGCTGGACGTTCGCAATTTCGGTGTTGAGCTCTGGCCAGATTGAGCAGGAGAGGCTGTGTACGTTGTAAGTTTTAGTAGGCTAAACTAGTTCAGAGGCCAAGTGTTTGTGGTTCGTTTGAGAGGTTACCAGTGGGAGATAAGGACCAGCAAGAGCTTTCAGGGCTGGCACCTTTAGTGTAGGAGCAATCGCTGGACGTTCGCAATTTCGGTGTTGAGCTCTGGCCAGATTGAGCAGGAGAGGCAGTGTACGTTGGAAGTTTTAGTAGGCTAAACAAGTTCAGAGCCCAAGTGTTTGTGGTTCGTTTGAGAGGTTACCAGTGGGAGATGAGGACCAGCAAGAGCTTTCAGGGCTGGCACCTTTAGTGTAGGAGCAATCGCTGGACGTTCGCAATTTCGGTGTTGAGCTCTGGCCAGATTGAGCAGGAGAGGTTGTGTACGTTGGAAGTTTTAGTAGGCTAAACAAGTTCAGAGCCCAAGTGTTTGTGGTTCGTTTGAGAGGTTACCAGTGGGAGATGAGGACCAGCAAGAGCTTTCAGGGCTGGCACCTTTAGTGTAGGAGCAATCGCTGGACGTTCGCAATTTCGGTGTTGAGCTCTGGCCAGATTGAGCAGGAGAGGCTGTGTACGTTGGAAGTTTTAGTAGGCTAAACAAGTTCAGAGCCCAAGTGTTTGTGGTTCATTTGAGAGGTTACCAGTGGGAGATGAGGAGCAGCAAAGAGCTTTCAGGGCTGGCACCTTTAGTGTAGGAGCAATCGCTGGACGTTCGCAATTTCGGTGTTGAGCTCTGGCCAGATTGAGCAGGCGAGGCTGTGTACGTTGGAAGTTTTAGGTAGGCTAAAGAAGTTCAGAGCCCAAGTGTTTGTGGTTCATTTGAGAGGTTACCAGTGGGAGATGAGGAGCAGCAAGAGCTTTCAGGGCTGGCCCCTTTAGTGTAGGAGCAATCGCTGGACGTTCGCAATTTCGGTGTTGAGCTCTGGCCAGATTGAGCAGGCGAGGCTGTGCACGTTGGAAGTTTTAGTAGGCTAAACAAGTTCAGAGGCCAAGTGTTTGTGGTTCGTTTGAGAGGTTACCAGTGGGAGATGAGGAGCAGCAAGAGCTTTCAGGGCTGGCACCTTTAGTGTAGGAGCAATCGCTGGACGTTCGCAATTTCGGTGTTGAGCTCTGGCCAGATTGAGCAGGAGAGGCTGTGTACGTTGGAAGTTTTAGTAGGCTAAAGAAGTTCAGAGCCCAAGTGTTTGTGGTTCGTTTGAGAGGTTACCAGTGGGAGATGAGGACCAGCAAGAGCTTTCAGGGCTGGCACCTTTAGTGTAGGAGCAATCGCTGGACGTTCGCAATTTCGGTGTTGAGCTCTGGCCAGATTGAGCAGGAGAGGCAGTGTACGTTGGAAGTTTTAGTAGGCTAAACAAGTTCAGAGGCCAAGTGTTTGTGGTTCGTTTGAGAGGTTACCAGTGGGAGATGAGGACCAGCAAGAGCTTTCAGGGCTGGCCCCTTTAGTGTAGGAGCAATCGCTGGACGTTCGCAATTTCGGTGTTGAGCTCTGGCCAGATTGAGCAGGCGAGGCCTGTGTACGTTGGAAGTTTTAGTAGGCTAAAGAAGTTCAGAGCCCAAGTGTTTGTGGTTCATTTGAGAGGTTACCAGTGGGAGATGAGGAGCAGCAAGAGCTTTCAGGGCTGGCACCTTTAGTGTAGGAGCAATCGCTGGACGTTCGCAATTTCGGTGTTGAGCTCTGGCCAGATTGAGCAGGCGAGGCTGTGTACGTTGGAAGTTTTAGTAGGCTAAACTAGTTCAGAGGCCAAGTGTTTGTGGTTCGTTTGAGAGGTTACCAGTGGGAGATGAGGAGCAGCAAGAGCTTTCAGGGCTGGCACCTTTAGTGTAGGAGCAATCGCTGGACGTTCGCAATTTCGGTGTTGAGCTCTGGCCAGATTGAGCAGGAGAGGCTGTGTACGTTGGAAGTTTTAATAGGCTAAACAAGTTCAGAGCCCAAGTGTTTGTGGTTCGTTTGAGAGGTTACCAGTGGGAGATGAGGAGCAGCAAGAGCTTTCAGGGCTGGCACCTTTAGTGTAGGTGCAATCGCTGGACGTTCGCAATTTCGGTGTTGAGCTCTGGCCAGATTGAGCAGGAGAGGCTGTGTACGTTGGAAGTTTTAGTAGGCTAAAGAAGTTCAGAGGCCAAGTGTTTGTGGTTCATTTGAGAGGTTACCAGTGGGAGATGAGGAGCAGCAAGAGCTTTCAGGGCTGGCCCCTTTAGTGTAGGAGCAATCGCTGGACGTTCGCAATTTCGGTGTTGAGCTCTGGCCAGATTGAGCAGGAGAGGCTGTGTACGTTGGAAGTTTTAGTAGGCTAAAGAAGTTCAGAGCCCAAGTGTTTGTGGTTCGTTTGAGAGGTTACCAGTGGGAGATGAGGAGCAGCAAGAGCTTTCAGGGCTGGCCCCTTTAGTGTAGGAGCAATCGCTGGACGTTCGCAATTTCGGTGTTGAGCTCTGGCCAGATTGAGCAGGAGAGGCTGTGTACGTTGGAAGTTTTAATAGGCTAAACAAGTTCAGAGCCCAAGTGTTTGTGGTTCGTTTGAGAGGTTACCAGTGGGAGATGAGGAGCAGCAAGAGCTTTCAGGGCTGGCACCTTTAGTGTAGGTGCAATCGCTGGACGTTCGCAATTTCGGTGTTGAGCTCTGGCCAGATTGAGCAGGAGAGGCTGTGTACGTTGTAAGTTTTAGTAGGCTAAACTAGTTCAGAGGCCAAGTGTTTGTGGTTCGTTTGAGAGGTTACCAGTGGGAGATAAGGACCAGCAAGAGCTTTCAGGGCTGGCACCTTTAGTGTAGGAGCAATCGCTGGACGTTCGCAATTTCGGTGTTGAGCTCTGGCCAGATTGAGCAGGAGAGGCAGTGTACGTTGGAAGTTTTAGTAGGCTAAACAAGTTCAGAGCCCAAGTGTTTGTGGTTCGTTTGAGAGGTTACCAGTGGGAGATGAGGACCAGCAAGAGCTTTCAGGGCTGGCACCTTTAGTGTAGGAGCAATCGCCTGGACGTTCGCAATTTCGGTGTTGAGCTCTGGCCAGATTGAGCAGGAGAGGTTGTGTACGTTGGAAGTTTTAGTAGGCTAAACAAGTTCAGAGGCCAAGTGTTTGTGGTTCGTTTGAGAGGTTACCAGTGGGAGATGAGGACCAGCAAGAGCTTTCAGGGCTGGCACCTTTAGTGTAGGAGCAATCGCTGGACGTTCGCAATTTCGGTGTTGAGCTCTGGCCAGATTGAGCAGGAGAGGCTGTGTACGTTGGAAGTTTAGTAGGCTAAACAAGTTCAGAGCCCAAGTGTTTGTGGTTCATTTGAGAGGTTACCAGTGGGAGATGAGGAGCAGCAAGAGCTTTCAGGGCTGGCACCTTTAGTGTAGGAGCAATCGCTGGACGTTCGCAATTTCGGTGTTGAGCTCTGGCCAGATTGAGCAGGCGAGGCTGTGTACGTTGGAAGTTTTAGTAGGCTAAAGAAGTTCAGAGCCCAAGTGTTTGTGGTTCATTTGAGAGGTTACCAGTGGGAGATGAGGAGCAGCAAGAGCTTTCAGGGCTGGCCCCTTTAGTGTAGGAGCAATCGCTGGACGTTCGCAATTTCGGTGTTGAGCTCTGGCCAGATTGAGCAGGCGAGGCTGTGCACGTTGGAAGTTTTAGTAGGCTAAACAAGTTCAGAGGCCAAGTGTTTGTGGTTCGTTTGAGAGGTTACCAGTGGGAGATGAGGAGCAGCAAGAGCTTTCAGGGCTGGCACCTTTAGTGTAGGAGCAATCGCTGGACGTTCGCAATTTCGGTGTTGAGCTCTGGCCAGATTGAGCAGGAGAGGCTGTGTACGTTGGAAGTTTTAGCAGGCTAAACAAGTTCAGAGCCCAAGTGTTTGTGGTTCGTTTGAGAGGTTACCAGTGGGAGATGAGGACCAGCAAGAGCTTTCAGGGCTGGCCCCTTTATTGTAGGAGCAATCGCTGGACGTTCGCAATTTCGGTGTTGAGCTCTGGCCAGATTGAGCAGGAGAGGCAGTGTACGTTGGAAGTTTTAGTAGGCTAAACAAGTTCAGAGGCCCAAGTGTTTGTGGTTCGTTTGAGAGGTTACCAGTGGGAGATGAGGAGCAGCAAGAGCTTTCAGGGCTGGCACCTTTAGTGTAGGAGCAATCGCTGGACGTTCGCAATTTCGGTGTTGAGCTCTGGCCAGATTGAGCAGGAGAGGCTGTGTACGTTGGAAGTTTTAGTAGGCTAAACAAGTTCAGAGGCCAAGTGTTTGTGGTTCGTTTGAGAGGTTACCAGTGGGAGATGAGGACCAGCAAGAGCTTTCAGGGCTGGCACCTTTAGTGTAGGAGCAATCGCTGGACGTTCGCAATTTCGGTGTTGAGCTCTGGCCAGATTGAGCAGGAGAGGCTGTGTACGTTGGAAGTTTTAATAGGCTAAACAAGTTCAGAGCCCAAGTGTTTGTGGTTCGTTTGAGAGGTTACCAGTGGGAGATGAGGAGCAGCAAGAGCTTTCAGGGCTGGCACCTTTAGTGTAGGTGCAATCGCTGGACGTTCGCAATTTCGGTGTTGAGCTCTGGCCAGATTGAGCAGGAGAGGCTGTGTACGTTGGAAGTTTTAGTAGGCTAAAGAAGTTCAGAGGCCAAGTGTTTGTGGTTCATTTGAGAGGTTACCAGTGGGAGATGAGGAGCAGCAAGAGCTTTCAGGGCTGGCCCCTTTAGTGTAGGAGCAATCGCTGGACGTTCGCAATTTCGGTGTTGAGCTCTGGCCAGATTGAGCAGGAGAGGCTGTGTACGTTGGAAGTTTTAGTAGGCTAAACAAGTTCAGAGGCCAAGTGTTTGTGGTTCGTTTGAGAGGTTACCAGTGGGAGATGAGGACCAGCAAGAGCTTTCAGGGCTGGCCCCTTTAGTGTAGGAGCAATCGCTGGACGTTCGCAATTTCGGTGTTGAGCTCTGGCCAGATTGAGCAGGAGAGGCTGTGTACGTTGGAAGTTTTAGTAGGCTAAACAAGTTCAGAGGCCAAGTGTTTGTGGTTCGTTTGAGAGGTTACCAGTGGGAGATGAGGACCAGCAAGAGCTTTCAGGGCTGGCACCTTTAGTGTAGGAGCAATCGCTGGACGTTCGCAATTTCGGTGTTGAGCTCTGGCCAGATTGAGCAGGAGAGGCAGTGTGTTGGAAGTTTTAGTAGGCTAAACAAGTTCAGAGGCCAAGTGTTTGTGGTTCGTTTGAGAGGTTACCAGTGGGAGATGAGGAGCAGCAAGAGCTTTCAGGGGCTGGCCCCTTTAGTGTAGGAGCAATCGCTGAGACGTTCGCAATTTCGGTCTTGAATTTTGGCCAGATGGAGCAGGAGAGGCTCTGTACGTTGGAAGTTTTAGTAGGCTAAAGAAGTTCAGAGCCCAAGTGTTTGTGGTTCGTTTGAGAGGTTACCAGTGGGAGATGAGGAGCAGCAAGAGCTTTCAGGGCTGGCACCTTTAGTGTAGGAGCAATCGCTGGACGTTCGCAATTTCGGTGTTGAGCTCTGGCCAGATTGAGCAGGAGAGGCTGTGTACGTTGGAAGTTTTAATAGGCTAAACAAGTTCAGAGCCCAAGTGTTTGTGGTTCGTTTGAGAGGTTACCAGTGGGAGATGAGGAGCAGCAAGAGCTTTCAGGGCTGGCACCTTTAGTGTAGGTGCAATCGCTGGACGTTCGCAATTTCGGTGTTGAGCTCTGGCCAGATTGAGCAGGAGAGGCTGTGTACGTTGGAAGTTTTAGTAGGCTAAACTAGTTCAGAGGCCAAGTGTTTGTGGTTCGGTTGAGAGGTTACCAGTGGGAGATAAGGACCAGCAAGAGCTTTCAGGGCTGGCACCTTTAGTGTAGGAGCAATCGCTGGAACGTTCGCAATTTCGGTGTTGAGCTCTGGCCAGATTGAGCAGGAGAGGCAATGTACGTTGGAAGTTTTAGTAGGCTAAACAAGTTCAGAGCCCAAGTGTTTGTGGTTCGTTTGAGAGGTTACCAGTGGGAGATGAGGACCAGCAAGAGCTTTCAGGGCTGGCACCTTTAGTGTAGGAGCAATCGCTGGACGTTCGCAATTTCGGTGTTGAGCTCTGGCCAGATTGAGCAGGAGAGGTTGTGTACGTTGGAAGTTTTAGTAGGCTAAACAAGTTCAGAGCCCAAGTGTTTGTGGTTCGTTTGAGAGGTTACCAGTGGGAGATGAGGAGCAGCAAGAGCTTTCAGGGCTGGCCCCTTTATTGTAGGAGCAATCGCTGGACGTTCGCAATTTCGGTGTTGAGCTCTGGCCAGATTGAGCAGGAGAGGCTGTGTACGTTGGAAGTTTTAGCAGGCTAAAGAAGTTCAGAGCCCAAGTGTTTGTGGTTCATTTGAGAGGTTACCAGTGGGAGATGAGGAGCAGCAAGAGCTTTCAGGGCTGGCACCTTTAGTGTAGGAGCAATCGCTGGACGTTCGCAATTTTCGGTGTTGAGCTCTGGCCAGATTGAGCAGGCGAGGCTTTGTACGTTGGAAGTTTTAGTAGGCTAAAGAAGTTCAGAGCCCAAGTGTTTGTGGTTCGTTTGAGAGGTTACCAGTGGGAGATGAGGAGCAGCAAGAGCTTTCAGGGCTGGCCCCTTTAGTGTAGGAGCAATCGCTGGACGTTCGCAATTTCGGTGTTGAGCTCTGGCCAGATTGAGCAGGCGAGGCTGTGTACGTTGGAAGTTTTAGTAGGCTAAACAAGTTCAGAGGCCAAGTGTTTGTGGTTCGTTTGAGAGGTTACCAGTGGGAGATGAGGACCAGCAAGAGCTTTCAGGGCTGGCCCCTTTAGTGTAGGAGCAATCGCTGGACGTTCGCAATTTCGGTGTTGAGCTCTGGCCAGATTGAGCAGGAGAGGCTGTGTACGTTGGAAGTTTTAGTAGGCTAAAGAAGTTCAGAGCCCAAGTGTTTGTGGTTCGTTTGAGAGGTTACCAGTGGGAGATGAGGACCAGCAAGAGCTTTCAGGGCTGGCACCTTTAGTGTAGGAGCAATCGCTGGACGTTCGCAATTTCGGTGTTGAGCTCTGGCCAGATTGAGCAGGAGAGGCAGTGTACGTTGGAAGTTTTAGTAGGCTAAACAAGTTCAGAGGGCCAAGTGTTTGTGGTTCTTCTTAGAGGTTACCAGTGGGAGATGAGGACCAGCAAGAGCTTTCAGGGCTGGCCCCTTTAGTGTAGGAGCAATCGCTGGACGTTCGCAATTTCGGTGTTGAGCTCTGGCCAGATTGAGCAGGCGAGGCTGTGTACGTTGGAAGTTTTAGTAGGCTAAAGAAGTTCAGAGCCCAAGTGTTTGTGGTTCGTTTGAGAGGTTACCAGTGGGAGATGAGGAGCAGCAAGAGCTTTCAGGGCTGGCACCTTTAGTGTAGGAGCAATCTCTGGACGTTCGCAATTTCGGTGTTGAGCTCTGGCCAGATTGAGCAGGCGAGGCTGTGTACGTTGGAAGTTTTAGTAGGCTAAACTAGTTCAGAGGCCAAGTGTTTGTGGTTCGTTTGAGAGGTTACCAGTGGGAGATGAGGAGCAGCCAAGAGCTTTCAGGGCTGGCACCTTTAGTGTAGGAGCAATCGCTGGACGTTCGCAATTTCGGTGTTGAGCTCTGGCCAGATTGAGCAGGAGAGGCAGTGTACATTGGAAGTTTTAGTAGGCTAAACAAGTTCAGAGCCCAAGTGTTTGTGGTTCGTTTGAGAGGTTACCAGTGGGAGATGAGGACCAGCAAGAGCTTTCAGGGCTGGCACCTTTAGTGTAGGAGCAATCGCTGGAACGTTCGCAATTTCGGTGTTGAGCTCTGGCCAGATTGAGCAGGCGAGGCTGTGTACGTTGGAAGTTTTAGTAGGCTAAACAAGTTCAGAGCCCAAGTGTTTGTGGTTCGTTTGAGAGGTTACCAGTGGGAGATGAGGACCAGCAAGAGCTTTCAGGGCTGGCACCTTTAGTGTAGGAGCAATCGCTGGACGTTCGCAATTTCGGTGTTGAGCTCTGGCCAGATTGAGCAGGAGAGGCAGTGTACGTTGGAAGTTTTAGTAGGCTAAACAAGTTCAGAGCCCAAGTGTTTGTGGTTCGTTTGAGAGGTTACCAGTGGGATATGAGGAGCAGCAAGAGCTTTCAGGGCTGGCCCCTTTAGTGTAGGAGCAATCGCTGGACGTTCGCAATTTCGGTCTTGAATTTTGGCCAGATGGAGCAGGAGAGGCTGTGTACGTTGGAAGTTTTAGTAGGCTAAACAAGTTCAGAGCCCAAGTGTTTGTGGTTCGTTTGAGAGGTTACCAGTGGGAGATGAGGAGCAGCAAGAGCTTTCAGGGCTGGCACCTTTAGTGTAGGAGCAATCGCTGGACGTTCGCAATTTCGGTGTTGAGCTCTGGCCAGATTTGAGCAGGAGAGGCTGTGTACGTTGGAAGTTTTAATAGGCTAAACAAGTTCAGAGCCCAAGTGTTTGTGGTTCGTTTGAGAGGTTACCAGTGGGAGATGAGGAGCAGCAAGAGCTTTCAGGGGCTGGCACCTTTAGTGTAGGTGCAATCGCTGAGACGTTCGCAATTTCGGTGTTGAGCTCTGGCCAGATTGAGCAGGAGAGGCTGTGTACGTTGGAAGTTTTAGTAGGCTAAAGAAGTTCAGAGGCCAAGTGTTTGTGGTTCATTTGAGAGGTTACCAGTGGGAGATGAGGAGCAGCAAGAGCTTTCAGGGCTGGCCCCTTTAGTGTAGGAGCAAATCGCTGGACGTTCGCAATTTCGGTGTTGAGCTCTGGCCAGATTGAGGCAGGAGAGGCTGTGTACGTTGGAAGTTTTAGTAGGCTAAAGAAGTTCAGAGCCCAAGTGTTTGTGGTTCGTTTGAGAGGTTACCAGTGGGAGATGAGGACCAGCAAGAGCTTTCAGGGCTGGCACCTTTAGTGTAGGAGCAATCGCTGGACGTTCGCAATTTCGGTGTTGAGCTCTGGCCAGATTGAGCAGGAGAGGCAGTGTACGTTGGAAGTTTTAGTAGGCTAAACAAGTTCAGAGGCCAAGTGTTTGTGGTTCGTTTGAGAGGTTACCAGTGGGAGATGAGGACCAGCAAGAGCTTTCAGGGCTGGCCCCTTTAGTGTAGGAGCAATCGCTGGACGTTCGCAATTTCGGTGTTGAGCTCTGGCCAGATTGAGCAGGCGAGGCTGTGTACGTTGGAAGTTTTAGTAGGCTAAAGAAGTTCAGAGCCCAAGTGTTTGTGGTTCGTTTGAGAGGTTACCAGTGGGAGATGAGGAGCAGCAAGAGCTTTCAGGGCTGGCACCTTTAGTGTAGGAGCAATCTCTGGACGTTCGCAATTTCGGTCTTGAGCTCTGGCCAGATTGAGCAGGCGAGGCTGTGTACGTTGGAAGTTTTAGTAGGCTAAACTAGTTCAGAGGCCAAGTGTTTGTGGTTCGTTTGAGAGGTTACCAGTGGGAGATGAGGAGCAGCAAGAGCTTTCAGGGCTGGCACCTTTAGTGTAGGAGCAAATCGCTGGACGTTCGCAATTTCGGTGTTGAGCTCTGGCCAGATTGAGCAGGAGAGGCAGTGTACATTGGAAGTTTTAGTAGGCTAAACAAGTTCAGAGCCCAAGTGTTTGTGGTTCGTTTGAGAGGTTACCAGTGGGAGATGAGGACCAGCAAGAGCTTTCAGGGCTGGCACCTTTAGTGTAGGAGCAATCGCTGGACGTTCGCAATTTCGGTGTTGAGCTCTGGCCAGATTGAGCAGGCGAGGCTGTGTACGTTGGAAGTTTTAGTAGGCTAAACAAGTTCAGAGCCCAAGTGTTTGTGGTTCGTTTGAGAGGTTACCAGTGGGGAGATGAGGACCCAGCAAGAGCTTTCAGGGCTGGCACCTTTAGTGTAGGAGCAATCGCTGGACGTTTCGCAATTTCGGTGTTGAGCTCTGGCCAGATTGAGCAGGAGAGGCAGTGTACGTTGGAAGTTTTAGTAGGCTAAACAAGTTCAGAGCCCAAGTGTTTGTGGTTCGTTTGAGAGGTTACCAGTGGGATATGAGGAGCAGCAAGAGCTTTCAGGGCTGGCCCCTTTAGTGTAGGAGCAATCGCTGGACGTTCGCAATTTCGGTCTTGAATTTTGGCCAGATGGAGCAGGAGAGGCTGTGTACGTTGGAAGTTTTAGTAGGCTAAACAAGTTCAGAGCCCAAGTGTTTGTGGTTCGTTTGAGAGGTTACCAGTGGGAGATGAGGAGCAGCAAGAGCTTTCAGGGCTGGCACCTTTAGTGTAGGAGCAATCGCTGGACGTTCGCAATTTCGGTGTTGAGCTCTGGCCAGATTGAGCAGGAGAGGCTGTGTACGTTGGAAGTTTTAATAGGCTAAACAAGTTCAGAGCCCAAGTGTTTGTGGTTCGTTTGAGAGGTTACCAGTGGGAGATGAGGAGCAGCAAGAGCTTTCAGGGCTGGCACCTTTAGTTTGTAAGGTGCAATCGCTGGACGTTCGCAATTTCGGTGTTGAGCTCTGGCCAGATTGAGCAGGAGAGGCTGTGTACGTTGGAAGTTTTAGTAGGCTAAACAAGTTCAGAGCCCAAGTGTTTGTGGTTCGTTTGAGAGGTTACCAGTGGGGAGATGAGGAGCAGCAAGAGCTTTCAGGGCTGGCCCCTTTAGTGTAGGAGCAATCGCTGGACGTTCGCAATTTCGGTGTTGAGCTCTGGCCAGATTGAGCAGGAGAGGCTGTGTACGTTGGAAGTTTTAGTAGGCTAAAGAAGTTCAGAGCCCAAGTGTTTGTGGTTCGTTTGAGAGGTTACCAGTGGGAGATGAGGAGCAGCAAGAGCTTTCAGGGCTGGCCCCTTTAGTGTAGGAGCAATCGCTGGACGTTCGCAATTTCGGTGTTGAGCTCTGGCCAGATTGAGCAGGAGAGGCTGTGTACGTTGGAAGTTTTAGTAGGCTATAGTAGGCTAAACAAGTTCAGAGGCCAAGTGTTTGTGGTTCGTTTGAGAGGTTACCAGTGGGAGATGAGGACCAGCAAGAGCTTTCAGGGCTGGCACCTTTAGTGTAGGAGCAATCGCTGGACGTTCGCAATTTCGGTGTTGAGCTCTGGCCAGATTGAGCAGGAGAGGCAGTGTACGTTGGAAGTTTTAGTAGGCTAAACAAGTTCAGAGCCCAAGTGTTTGTGGTTCGTTTGAGAGGTTACCAGTGGGATATGAGGAGCAGCAAGAGCTTTCAGGGCTGGCCCCTTTAGTGTAGGAGCAATCGCTGGACGTTCGCAATTTCGGTCTTGAATATTGGCCAGATGGAGCAGGAGAGGCTGTGTACGTTGGAAGTTTTAGTAGGCTAAACAAGTTCAGAGCCCAAGTGTTTGTGGTTCGTTTGAGAGGTTACCAGTGGGAGATGAGGACCAGCAAGAGCTTTCAGGGCTGGCACCTTTAGTGTAGGAGCAATCGCTGGACGTTCGCAATTTCGGTGTTGAGCTCTGGCCAGATTGAGCAGGAGAGGCTGTGTACGTTGGAAGTTTTAGTAGGCTAAAGAAGTTCAGAGCCCAAGTGTTTGTGGTTCGTTTGAGAGGTTACCAGTGGGAGATGAGGACCAGCAAGAGCTTTCAGGGCTGGCACCTTTAGTGTAGGAGCAATCGCTGGACGTTCGCAATTTCGGTGTTGAGCTCTGGCCAGATTGAGCAGGAGAGGCTGTGTACGTTGGAAGTTTTAGTAGGCTAAACAAGTTCAGAGGCCAAGTGTTTGTGGTTCGTTTGAGAGGTTACCAGTGGGAGATGAGGACCAGCAAGAGCTTTCAGGGCTGGCACCTTTAGTGTAGGAGCAATCTCTGGACGTTCGCAATTTCGGTGTTGAGCTCTGGCCAGATTGAGCAGGAGAGGCTGTGTACGTTGGAAGTTTTAGTAGGCTAAAGAAGTTCAGAGCCCAAGTGTTTGTGGTTCGTTTGAGAGGTTACCAGTGGGAGATGAGGAGCAGCAAGAGCTTTCAGGGCTGGCACCTTTAGTGTAGGAGCAATCGCTGGACGTTCGCAATTTCGGTGTTGAGCTCTGGCCAGATTGAGCAGGAGAGGCTGTGTACGTTGGAAGTTTTAATAGGCTAAACAAGTTCAGAGCCCAAGTGTTTGTGGTTCGTTTGAGAGGTTACCAGTGGGAGATGAGGAGCAGCAAGAGCTTTCAGGGCTGGCACCTTTAGTGTAGGTGCAATCGCTGGACGTTCGCAATTTCGGTGTTGAGCTCTGGCCAGATTGAGCAGGAGAGGCTGTGTACGTTGGAAGTTTTAGTAGGCTAAACTAGTTCAGAGGCCAAGTGTTTGTGGTTCGTTTGAGAGGTTACCAGTGGGAGATAAGGACCAGCAAGAGCTTTCAGGGCTGGCACCTTTAGTGTAGGAGCAATCGCTGGACGTTCGCAATTTCGGTGTTGAGCTCTGGCCAGATTGAGCAGGAGAGGCAATGTACGTTGGAAGTTTTAGTAGGCTAAACAAGTTCAGAGCCCAAGTGTTTGTGGTTCGTTTGAGAGGTTACCAGTGGGAGATGAGGACCAGCAAGAGCTTTCAGGGCTGGCCCCTTTAGTGTAGGAGCAATCGCTGGACGTTCGCAATTTCGGTGTTGAGCTCTGGCCAGATTGAGCAGGAGAGGTTGTGTACGTTGGAAGTTTTAGTAGGCTAAACAAGTTCAGAGCCCAAGTGTTTGTGGTTCGTTTGAGAGGTTACCAGTGGAAGATGAGGACCAGCAAGAGCTTTCAGGGCTGGCCCCTTTATTGTAGGAGCAATCGCTGGACGTTCGCAATTTCGGTGTTGAGCTCTGGCCAGATTGAGCAGGAGAGGCTGTGTACGTTGGAAGTTTTAGCAGGCTAAAGAAGTTCAGAGCCCAAGTGTTTGTGGTTCATTTGAGAGGTTACCAGTGGGAGATGAGGAGCAGCAAGAGCTTTCAGGGCTGGCACCTTTAGTGTAGGAGCAATCGCTGGACGTTCGCAATTTCGGTGTTGAGCTCTGGCCAGATTGAGCAGGCGAGGCTTTGTACGTTGGAAGTTTTAGTAGGCTAAAGAAGTTCAGAGCCCAAGTGTTTGTGGTTCGTTTGAGAGGTTACCAGTGGGAGATGAGGAGCAGCAAGAGCTTTCAGGGCTGGCACCTTTAGTGTAGGAGCAATCGCTGGACGTTCGCAATTTCGGTGTTGAGCTCTGGCCAGATTGAGCAGGCGAGGCTGTGTACGTTGGAAGTTTTAGTAGGCTAAACAAGTTCAGAGGCCAAGTGTTTGTGGTTCGTTTGAGAGGTTACCAGTGGGAGATGAGGACCAGCAAGAGCTTTCAGGGCTGGCCCCTTTAGTGTAGGAGCAATCGCTGGACGTTCGCAATTTCGGTGTTGAGCTCTGGCCAGATTGAGCAGGAGAGGCTGTGTACGTTGGAAGTTTTAGTAGGCTAAACAAGTTCAGAGGCCAAGTGTTTGTGGTTCGTTTGAGAGGTTACCAGTGGGAGATGAGGAGCAGCAAGAGCTTTCAGGGCTGGCACCTTTAGTGTAGGAGCAATCGCTGGACGTTCGCAATTTCGGTGTTGAGCTCTGGCCAGATTGAGCAGGAGAGGCAGTGTACGTTGGAAGTTTTAGTAGGCTAAACAAGTTCAGAGGCCAAGTGTTTGTGGTTCGTTTGAGAGGTTACCAGTGGGAGATGAGGACCAGCAAGAGCTTTCAGGGCTGGCCCCTTTAGTGTAGGAGCAATCGCTGGACGTTCGCAATTTCGGTGTTGAGCTCTGGCCAGATTGAGCAGGCGAGGCTGTGTACGTTGGAAGTTTTAGTAGGCTAAAGAAGTTCAGAGCCCAAGTGTTTGTGGTTCGTTTGAGAGGTTACCAGTGGGAGATGAGGAGCAGCAAGAGCTTTCAGGGCTGGCACCTTTAGTGTAGGAGCAATCTCTGGACGTTCGCAATTTCGGTGTTGAGCTCTGGCCAGATTGAGCAGGCGAGGCTGTGTACGTTGGAAGTTTTAGTAGGCTAAACTAGTTCAGAGGCCAAGTGTTTGTGGGTCGTTTGAAGAGGTTACCAGTGGGAGATGAGGAGCAGCAAGAGCTTTCAGGGCTGGCACCTTTAGTGTAGGAGCAATCGCTGGACGTTCGCAATTTCGGTGTTGAGCTCTGGCCAGATTGAGCAGGAGAGGCAGTGTACATTGGAAGTTTTAGTAGGCTAAACAAGTTCAGAGCCCAAGTGTTTGTGGTTCGTTTGAGAGGTTACCAGTGGGAGATGAGGACCAGCAAGAGCTTTCAGGGCTGGCACCTTTAGTGTAGGAGCAATCGCTGGACGTTCGCAATTTCGGTGTTGAGCTCTGGCCAGATTGAGCAGGCGAGGCTGTGTACGTTGGAAGTTTTAGTAGGCTAAACAAGTTCAGAGCCCAAGTGTTTGTGGTTCGTTTGAGAGGTTACCAGTGGGAGATGAGGACCAGCAAGAGCTTTCAGGGCTGGCACCTTTAGTGTAGGAGCAATCGCTGGACGTTCGCAATTTCGGTGTTGAGCTCTGGCCAGATTGAGCAGGAGAGGCAGTGTACGTTGGAAGTTTTAGTAGGCTAAACAAGTTCAGAGCCCAAGTGTTTGTGGTTCGTTTGAGAGGTTACCAGTGGGATATGAGGAGCAGCAAGAGCTTTCAGGGCTGGCCCCTTTAGTGTAGGAGCAATCGCTGGACGTTCGCAATTTCGGTCTTGAATTTTGGCCAGATGGAGCAGGAGAGGCTGTGTACGTTGGAAGTTTTAGTAGGCTAAACAAGTTCAGAGCCCAAGTGTTTGTGGTTCGTTTGAGAGGTTACCAGTGGGAGATGAGGAGCAGCAAGAGCTTTCAGGGCTGGCACCTTTAGTGTAGGAGCAATCGCTGGACGTTCGCAATTTCGGTGTTGAGCTCTGGCCAGATTGAGCAGGCGAGGCTGTGTACGTTGGAAGTTTTAATAGGCTAAACAAGTTCAGAGCCCAAGTGTTTGTGGTTCGTTTGAGAGGTTACCAGTGGGAGATGAGGAGCAGCAAGAGCTTTCAGGGCTGGCACCTTTAGTGTAGGTGCAATCGCTGGACGTTCGCAATTTCGGTGTTGAGCTCTGGCCAGATTGAGCAGGAGAGGCTGTGTACGTTGGAAGTTTTAGTAGGCTAAAGAAGTTCAGAGGCCAAGTGTTTGTGGTTCATTTGAGAGGTTACCAGTGGGAGATGAGGAGCAGCAAGAGCTTTCAGGGCTGGCCCCTTTAGTGTAGGAGCAATCGCTGGACGTTCGCAATTTCGGTGTTGAGCTCTGGCCAGATTGAGCAGGAGAGGCTGTGTACGTTGGAAGTTTTAGTAGGCTAAAGAAGTTCAGAGCCCAAGTGTTTGTGGTTCGTTTTGAGAGGTTACCAGTGGGAGATGAGGAGCAGCAAGAGCTTTCAGGGCTGGCCCCTTTAGTGTAGGAGCAATCGCTGGACGTTCGCAATTTCGGTGTTGAGCTCTGGCCAGATTGAGCAGGAGAGGCTGTGTACGTTGGAAGTTTTAGTAGGCTAAACAAGTTCAGAGGCCAAGTGTTTGTGGTTCGTTTGAGAGGTTACCAGTGGGATATGAGGAGCAGCAAGAGCTTTCAGGGCTGGCCCCTTTAGTGTAGGAGCAATCGCTGGACGTTCGCAATTTCGGTCTTGAATATTGGCCAGATGGAGCAGGAGAGGCTGTGTACGTTGGAAGTTTTAGTAGGCTAAACAAGTTCAGAGCCCAAGTGTTTGTGGTTCGTTTGAGAGGTTACCAGTGGGAGATGAGGACCAGCAAGAGCTTTCAGGGCTGGCACCTTTAGTGTAGGAGCAATCGCTGGACGTTCGCAATTACGGTGTTGAGCTCTGGCCAGATTGAGCAGGAGAGGCAGTGTACGTTGGAAGTTTTAGTAGGCTAAACAAGTTCAGAGCCCAAGTGTTTGTGGTTCGTTTGAGAGGTTACCAGTGGGATATGAGGAGCAGCAAGAGCTTTCAGGGCTGGCCCCTTTAGTGTAGGAGCAATCGCTGGACGTTCGCAATTTCGGTCTTGAATATTGGCCAGATGGAGCAGGAGAGGCTGTGTACGTTGGAAGTTTTAGTAGGCTAAACAAGTTCAGAGCCCAAGTGTTTGTGGTTCGTTTGAGAGGTTACCAGTGGGAGATGAGGACCAGCAAGAGCTTTCAGGGCTGGCACCTTTAGTGTAGGAGCAATCGCTGGACGTTCGCAATTTCGGTGTTGAGCTCTGGCCAGATTGAGCAGGAGAGGCTCTGTACGTTGGAAGTTTTAGTAGGCTAAAGAAGTTCAGAGCCCAAGTGTTTGTGGTTCGTTTGAGAGGTTACCAGTGGGAGATGAGGACCAGCAAGAGCTTTCAGGGCTGGCACCTTTAGTGTAGGAGCAATCGCTGGACGTTCGCAATTTCGGTGTTGAGCTCTGGCCAGATTGAGCAGGAGAGGCTGTGTACGTTGGAAGTTTTAGTAGGCTAAACAAGTTCAGAGGCCAAGTGTTTGTGGTTCGTTTGAGAGGTTACCAGTGGGAGATGAGGACCAGCAAGAGCTTTCAGGGCTGGCACCTTTAGTGTAGGAGCAATCTCTGGACGTTCGCAATTTCGGTGTTGAGCTCTGGCCAGATTGAGCAGGAGAGGCTCTGTACGTTGGAAGTTTTAGTAGGCTAAAGAAGTTCAGAGCCCAAGTGTTTGTGGTTCGTTTGAGAGGTTACCAGTGGGAGATGAGGAGCAGCAAGAGCTTTCAGGGCTGGCACCTTTAGTGTAGGAGCAATCGCTGGACGTTCGCAATTTCGGTGTTGAGCTCTGGCCAGATTGAGCAGGAGAGGCTGTGTACGTTGGAAGTTTTAATAGGCTAAACAAGTTCAGAGCCCAAGTGTTTGTGGTTCGTTTGAGAGGTTACCAGTGGGAGATGAGGAGCAGCAAGAGCTTTCAGGGCTGGCACCTTTAGTGTAGGTGCAATCGCTGGACGTTCGCAATTTCGGTGTTGAGCTCTGGCCAGATTGAGCAGGAGAGGCTGTGTACGTTGGAAGTTTTAGTAGGCTAAACTAGTTCAGAGGCCAAGTGTTTGTGGTTCGTTTGAGAGGTTACCAGTGGGAGATAAGGACCAGCAAGAGCTTTCAGGGCTGGCACCTTTAGTGTAGGAGCAATCGCTGGACGTTCGCAATTTCGGTGTTGAGCTCTGGCCAGATTGAGCAGGAGAGGCAATGTACGTTGGAAGTTTTAGTAGGCTAAACAAGTTCAGAGCCCAAGTGTTTGTGGTTCGTTTGAGAGGTTACCAGTGGGAGATGAGGACCAGCAAGAGCTTTCAGGGCTGGCCCCTTTAGTGTAGGAGCAATCGCTGGACGTTCGCAATTTCGGTGTTGAGCTCTGGCCAGATTGAGCAGGAGAGGTTGTGTACGTTGGAAGTTTTAGTAGGCTAAACAAGTTCAGAGCCCAAGTGTTTGTGGTTCGTTTGAGAGGTTACCAGTGGGAGATGAGGACCAGCAAGAGCTTTCAGGGCTGGCCCCTTTATTGTAGGAGCAATCGCTGGACGTTCGCAATTTCGGTGTTGAGCTCTGGCCAGATTGAGCAGGAGAGGCTGTGTACGTTGGAAGTTTTAGCAGGCTAAAGAAGTTCAGAGCCCAAGTGTTTGTGGTTCATTTGAGAGGTTACCAGTGGGAGATGAGGAGCAGCAAGAGCTTTCAGGGCTGGCACCTTTAGTGTAGGAGCAATCGCTGGACGTTCGCAATTTCGGTGTTGAGCTCTGGCCAGATTGAGCAGGCGAGGCTTTGTACGTTGGAAGTTTTAGTAGGCTAAAGAAGTTCAGAGCCCAAGTGTTTGTGGTTCGTTTGAGAGGTTACCAGTGGGAGATGAGGAGCAGCAAGAGCTTTCAGGGCTGGCCCCTTTAGTGTAGGAGCAATCGCTGGACGTTCGCAATTTCGGTGTTGAGCTCTGGCCAGATTGAGCAGGCGAGGCTGTGTACGTTGGAAGTTTTAGTAGGCTAAACAAGTTCAGAGGCCAAGTGTTTGTGGTTCGTTTGAGAGGTTACCAGTGGGAGATGAGGAGCAGCAAGAGCTTTCAGGGCTGGCCCCTTTAGTGTAGGAGCAATCGCTGGACGTTCGCAATTTCGGTGTTGAGCTCTGGCCAGATTGAGCAGGAGAGGCTGTGTACGTTGGAAGTTTTAGTAGGCTAAAGAAGTTCAGAGCCCAAGTGTTTGTGGTTCGTTTGAGAGGTTACCAGTGGGAGATGAGGACCAGCAAGAGCTTTCAGGGCTGGCACCTTTAGTGTAGGAGCAATCGCTGGACGTTCGCAATTTCGGTGTTGAGCTCTGGCCAGATTGAGCAGGAGAGGCAGTGTACGTTGGAAGTTTTAGTAGGCTAAACAAGTTCAGAGCCCAAGTGTTTGTGGTTCGTTTGAGAGGTTACCAGTGGGAGATGAGGACCAGCAAGAGCTTTCAGGGCTGGCACCTTTAGTGTAGGAGCAATCGCTGGACGTTCGCAATTTCGGTGTTGTAGCTCTGGCCAGATTGAGCAGGCGAGGCTGTGTACGTTGGAAGTTTTAGTAGGCTAAAGAAGTTCAGAGCCAAGTGTTTGTGGTTCGTTTGAGAGGTTACCAGTGGGAGATGAGGAGCAGCAAGAGCTTTCAGGGCTGGCACCTTTAGTGTAGGAGCAATCGCTGGACGTTCGCAATTTCGGTGTTGAGCTCTGGCCAGATTGAGCAGGCGAGGCTGTGTACGTTGGAAGTTTTAGTAGGCTAAACTAGTTCAGAGGCCAAGTGTTTGTGGTTCGTTTGAGAGGTTACCAGTGGGAGATGAGGAGCAGCAAGAGCTTTCAGGGCTGGCCCCTTTAGTGTAGGAGCAATCGCTGGACGTTCGCAATTTCGGTGTTGAGCTCTGGCCAGATTGAGCAGGAGAGGCAGTGTACGTTGGAAGTTTTAGTAGGCTAAACAAGTTCAGAGGCCAAGTGTTTGTGGTTCGTTTGAGAGGTTACCAGTGGGAGATGAGGACCAGCAAGAGCTTTCAGGGCTGGCACCTTTAGTGTAGGAGCAATCGCTGGACGTTCGCAATTTCGGTGTTGAGCTCTGGCCAGATTGAGCAGGCGAGGCTGTGTACGTTGGAAGTTTTAGTAGGCTAAACAAGTTCAGAGGCCAAGTGTTTGTGGTTCGTTTGAGAGGTTACCAGTGGGAGATGAGGACCAGCAAGAGCTTTCAGGGCTGGCACCTTTAGTGTAGGAGCAATCGCTGGACGTTCGCAATTTCGGTGTTGAGCTCTGGCCAGATTGAGCAGGAGAGGCTGTGTACGTTGGAAGTTTTAGTAGGCTAAACAAGTTCAGAGGCCAAGTGTTTGTGGTTCGTTTGAGAGGTTACCAGTGGGAGATGAGGACCAGCAAGAGCTTTCAGGGCTGGCACCTTTAGTGTAGGAGCAATCGCTGGACGTTCGCAATTTTGGTGTTGAGCTCTGGCCAGATTGAGCAGGAGAGGCAGTGTACGTTGGAAGTTTTAGTAGGCTAAACAAGTTCAGAGCCCAAGTGTTTGTGGTTCGTTTGAGAGGTTACCAGTGGGAGATGAGGACCAGCAAGAGCTTTCAGGGCTGGCCCCTTTAGTGTAGGAGCAATCGCTGGACGTTCGCAATTTCGGTCTTGAATTTTGGCCAGATGGAGCAGGAGAGGCTGTGTACGTTGGAAGTTTTAGTAGGCTAAACAAGTTCAGAGCCCAAGTGTTTGTGGTTCGTTTGAGAGGTTACCAGTGGGAGATGAGGACCAGCAAGAGCTTTCAGGGCTGGCACCTTTAGTGTAGGAGCAATCGCTGGACGTTCGCAATTTCGGTGTTGAGCTCTGGCCAGATTGAGCAGGAGAGGCTGTGTACGTTGGAAGTTTTAGTAGGCTAAACAAGTTCAGAGGCCAAGTGTTTGTGGTTCGTTTGAGAGGTTACCAGTGGGAGATGAGGACCAGCAAGAGCTTTCAGGGCTGGCACCTTAGTGTAGGAGCAATCTCTGGACGTTCGCAATTTCGGTGTTGAGCTCTGGCCAGATTGAGCAGGAGAGGCTCTGTACGTTGGAAGTTTTAGTAGGCTAAAGAAGTTCAGAGCCCAAGTGTTTGTGGTTCGTTTGAGAGGTTACCAGTGGGAGATGAGGAGCAGCAAGAGCTTTCAGGGCTGGCACCTTTAGTGTAGGAGCAATCGCTGGACGTTCGCAATTTCGGTGTTGAGCTCTGGCCAGATTGAGCAGGAGAGGCTGTGTACGTTGGAAGTTTTAATAGGCTAAACAAGTTCAGAGCCCAAGTGTTTGTGGTTCGTTTGAGAGGTTACCAGTGGGAGATGAGGAGCAGCAAGAGCTTTCAGGGCTGGCACCTTTAGTGTAGGTGCAATCGCTGGACGTTCGCAATTTCGGTGTTGAGCTCTGGCCAGATTGAGCAGGAGAGGCTGTGTACGTTGGAAGTTTTAGTAGGCTAAACTAGTTCAGAGGCCAAGTGTTTGTGGTTCGTTTGAGAGGTTACCAGTGGGAGATAAGGACCAGCAAGAGCTTTCAGGGCTGGCACCTTTAGTGTAGGAGCAATCGCTGGACGTTCGCAATTTCGGTGTTGAGCTCTGGCCAGATTGAGCAGGAGAGGCAATATACGTTGGAAGTTTTAGTAGGCTAAACAAGTTCAGAGGCCAAGTGTTTGTGGTTCGTTTGAGAGGTTACCAGTGGGAGATGAGGAGCAGCAAGAGCTTTCAGGGCTGGCCCCTTTAGTGTAGGAGCAATCTCTGGACGTTCGCAATTTCGGTGTTGAGCTCTGGCCAGATTGAGCAGGAGAGGCTCTGTACGTTGGAAGTTTTAGTAGGCTAAAGAAGTTCAGAGCCCAAGTGTTTGTGGTTCGTTTGAGAGGTTACCAGTGGGAGATGAGGAGCAGCAAGAGCTTTCAGGGCTGGCACCTTTAGTGTAGGAGCAATCGCTGGACGTTCGCAATTTCGGTGTTGAGCTCTGGCCAGATTGAGCAGGAGAGGCTGTGTACGTTGGAAGTTTTAATAGGCTAAACAAGTTCAGAGCCCAAGTGTTTGTGGTTCGTTTGAGAGGTTACCAGTGGGAGATGAGGAGCAGCAAGAGCTTTCAGGGCTGGCACCTTTAGTTTAGGTGCAATCGCTGAACGTTCGCAATTTCGGTGTTGAGCTCTGGCCAGATTGAGCAGGAGAGGCTGTGTACGTTGGAAGTTTTAGTAGGCTAAACTAGTTCAGAGGCCAAGTGTTTGTGGTTCGTTTGAGAGGTTACCAGTGGGAGATAAGGACCAGCAAGAGCTTTCAGGGCTGGCCCCTTTAGTGTAGGAGCAATCGCTGGACGTTCGCAATTTCGGTGTTGAGCTCTGGCCAGATTGAGCAGGAGAGGCAATGTACGTTGGAAGTTTTAGTAGGCTAAACAAGTTCAGAGCCCAAGTGTTTGTGGTTCGTTTGAGAGGTTACCAGTGGGAGATGAGGACCAGCAAGAGCTTTCAGGGCTGGCCCCTTTAGTGTAGGAGCAATCGCTGGACGTTCGCAATTTCGGTGTTGAGCTCTGGCCAGATTGAGCAGGAGAGGTTGTGTACGTTGGAAGTTTTAGTAGGCTAAACAAGTTCAGAGCCCAAGTGTTTGTGGTTCGTTTGAGAGGTTACCAGTGGGAGATGAGGACCAGCAAGAGCTTTCAGGGCTGGCCCCTTTAGTGTAGGAGCAATCGCTGGACGTTCGCAATTTCGGTGTTGAGCTCTGGCCAGATTGAGCAGGAGAGGCTGTGTACGTTGGAAGTTTTAGCAGGCTAAAGAAGTTCAGAGCCCAAGTGTTTGTGGTTCATTTGAGAGGTTACCAGTGGGAGATGAGGAGCAGCAAGAGCTTTCAGGGCTGGCACCTTTAGTGTAGGAGCAATCGCTGGACGTTCGCAATTTCGGTGTTGAGCTCTGGCCAGATTGAGCAGGCGAGGCTTTGTACGTTGGAAGTTTTAGTAGGCTAAAGAAGTTCAGAGCCCAAGTGTTTGTGGTTCATTTGAGAGGTTACCAGTGGGAGATGAGGAGCAGCAAGAGCTTTCAGGGCTGGCCCCTTTAGTGTAGGAGCAATCGCTGGACGTTCGCAATTTCGGTGTTGAGCTCTGGCCAGATTGAGCAGGCGAGGCTGTGTACGTTGGAAGTTTTAGTAGGCTAAACTAGTTCAGAGGCCAAGTGTTTGTGGTTCGTTTGAGAGGTTACCAGTGGGAGATGAGGAGCAGCAAGAGCTTTCAGGGCTGGCACCTTTAGTGTAGGAGCAATCGCTGGACGTTCGCAATTTCGGTGTTGAGCTCTGGCCAGATTGAGCAGGAGAGGCAGTGTACGTTGGAAGTTTTAGTAGGCTAAACAAGTTCAGAGGCCAAGTGTTTGTGGTTCGTTTGAGAGGTTACCAGTGGGAGATGAGGACCAGCAAGAGCTTTCAGGGCTGGCACCTTTAGTGTAGGAGCAATCGCTGGACGTTCGCAATTTCGGTGTTGAGCTCTGGCCAGATTGAGCAGGCGAGGCTGTGTACGTTGGAAGTTTTAGTAGGCTAAACAAGTTCAGAGGCCAAGTGTTTGTGGTTCGTTTGAGAGGTTACCAGTGGGAGATGAGGACCAGCAAGAGCTTTCAGGGCTGGCACCTTTAGTGTAGGAGCAATCGCTGGACGTTCGCAATTTCGGTGTTGAGCTCTGGCCAGATTGAGCAGGAGAGGCTGTGTACGTTGGAAGTTTTAGTAGGCTAAACAAGTTCAGAGGCCAAGTGTTTGTGGTTCGTTTGAGAGGTTACCAGTGGGAGATGAGGACCAGCAAGAGCTTTCAGGGCTGGCACCTTTAGTGTAGGAGCAATCGCTGGACGTTCGCAATTTCGGTGTTGAGCTCTGGCCAGATTGAGCAGGAGAGGCAGTGTACGTTGGAAGTTTTAGTAGGCTAAACAAGTTCAGAGCCCAAGTGTTTGTGGTTCGTTTGAGAGGTTACCAGTGGGAGATGAGGAGCAGCAAGAGCTTTCAGGGCTGGCACCTTTAGTGTAGGAGCAATCGCTGGACGTTCGCAATTTCGGTGTTGAGCTCTGGCCAGATTGAGCAGGCGAGGCTGTGTACGTTGGAAGTTTTAGTAGGCTAAACAAGTTCAGAGGCCAAGTGTTTGTGGTTCGTTTGAGAGGTTACCAGTGGGAGATGAGGACCAGCAAGAGCTTTCAGGGCTGGCACCTTTAGTGTAGGAGCAATCGCTGGACGTTCGCAATTTCGGTGTTGAGCTCTGGCCAGATTGAGCAGGAGAGGCTGTGTACGTTGGAAGTTTTAGTAGGCTAAACAAGTTCAGAGGCCAAGTGTTTGTGGTTCGTTTGAGAGGTTACCAGTGGGAGATGAGGACCAGCAAGAGCTTTCAGGGCTGGCACCTTTAGTGTAGGAGCAATCGCTGGACGTTCGCAATTTCGGTGTTGAGCTCTGGCCAGATTGAGCAGGAGAGGCAGTGTACGTTGAAGTTTTAGTAGGCTAAACAAGTTCAGAGCCCAAGTGTTTGTGGTTCGTTTGAGAGGTTACCAGTGGATATGAGGAGCAGCAAGAGCTTTCAGGGCTGGCCCCTTTAGTGTAGGAGCAATCGCTGGACGTTCGCAATTTCGGTCTTGAATTTTGGCCAGATGGAGCAGGAGAGGCTGTGTACGTTGGAAGTTTTAGTAGGCTAAACAAGTTCAGAGCCCAAGTGTTTGTGGTTCGTTTGAGAGGTTACCAGTGGGAGATGAGGACCAGCAAGAGCTTTCAGGGCTGGCACCTTTAGTGTAGGAGCAATCGCTGGACGTTCGCAATTTCGGTGTTGAGCTCTGGCCAGATTGAGCAGGAGAGGCTGTGTACGTTGGAAGTTTTAGTAGGCTAAACAAGTTCAGAGCCCAAGTGTTTGTGGTTCGCTTGAGAGGTTACCAGTGGGAGATGAGGACCAGCAAGAGCTTTCAGGGCTGGCACCTTTAGTGTAGGAGCAATCTCTGACGTTCGCAATTTCGGTGTTGAGCTCTGGCCAGATTGAGCAGGAGAGGCTCTGTACGTTGGAAGTTTTAGTAGGCTAAAGAAGTTCAGAGCCCAAGTGTTTGTGGTTCGTTTGAGAGGTTACCAGTGGGAGATGAGGAGCAGCAAGAGCTTTCAGGGCTGGCACCTTTAGTGTAGGAGCAATCGCTGGACGTTCGCAATTTCGGTGTTGAGCTCTGGCCAGATTGAGCAGGAGAGGCTGTGTACGTTGGAAGTTTTAATAGGCTAAACAAGTTCAGAGCCCAAGTGTTTGTGGTTCGTTTGAGAGGTTACCAGTGGGAGATGAGGAGCAGCAAGAGCTTTCAGGGCTGGCACCTTTAGTGTAGGTGCAATCGCTGGACGTTCGCAATTTCGGTGTTGAGCTCTGGCCAGATTGAGCAGGAGAGGCTGTGTACGTTGGAAGTTTTAGTAGGCTAAACTAGTTCAGAGGCCAAGTGTTTGTGGTTCGTTTGAGAGGTTACCAGTGGGAGATAAGGACCAGCAAGAGCTTTCAGGGCTGGCACCTTTAGTGTAGGAGCAATCGCTGGACGTTCGCAATTTCGGTGTTGAGCTCTGGCCAGATTGAGCAGGAGAGGCAATGTACGTTGGAAGTTTTAGTAGGCTAAACAAGTTCAGAGGCCAAGTGTTTGTGGTTCGTTTGAGAGGTTACCAGTGGGAGATGAGGAGCAGCAAGAGCTTTCAGGGCTGGCACCTTTAGTGTAGGAGCAATCTCTGGACGTTCGCAATTTCAGTGTTGAGCTCTGGCCAGATTGAGCAGGAGAGGCTCTGTACGTTGGAAGTTTTAGTAGGCTAAAGAAGTTCAGAGCCCAAGTGTTTGTGGTTCGTTTGAGAGGTTACCAGTGGGAGATGAGGAGCAGCAAGAGCTTTCAGGGCTGGCACCTTTAGTGTAGGAGCAATCGCTGGACGTTCGCAATTTCGGTGTTGAGCTCTGGCCAGATTGAGCAGGAGAGGCTGTGTACGTTGGAAGTTTTAATAGGATAAACAAGTTCAGAGCCCAAGTGTTTGTGGTTCGTTTGAGAGGTTACCAGTGGGAGATGAGGAGCAGCAAGAGCTTTCAGGGCTGGCACCTTTAGTGTAGGTGCAATCGCTGAACGTTCGCAATTTCGGTGTTGAGCTCTGGCCAGATTGAGCAGGAGAGGCTGTGTACGTTGGAAGTTTTAGTAGGCTAAACTAGTTCAGAGGCCAAGTGTTTGTGGTTCGTTTGAGAGGTTACCAGTGGGAGATAAGGACCAGCAAGAGCTTTCAGGGCTGGCACCTTTAGTGTAGGAGCAATCGCTGGACGTTCGCAATTTCGGTGTTGAGCTCTGGCCAGATTGAGCAGGAGAGGCAATGTACGTTGGAAGTTTTAGTAGGCTAAACAAGTTCAGAGCCAAGTGTTTGTGGTTCGTTTGAGAGGTTACCAGTGGGAGATGAGGACCAGCAAGAGCTTTCAGGGCTGGCCCCTTTAGTGTAGGAGCAATCGCTGGACGTTCGCAATTTCGGTGTTGAGCTCTGGCCAGATTGAGCAGGAGAGGTTGTGTACGTTGGAAGTTTTAGTAGGCTAAACAAGTTCAGAGCCCAAGTGTTTGTGGTTCGTTTGAGAGGTTACCAGTGGGAGATGAGGAGCAGCAAGAGCTTTCAGGGCTGGCCCCTTTAGTGTAGGAGCAATCGCTGGACGTTCGCAATTTCGGTGTTGAGCTCTGGCCAGATTGAGCAGGAGAGGGCTGTGTACGTTGGAAGTTTTAGTAGGCTAAAGAAGTTCAGAGCCCAAGTGTTTGTGGTTCGTTTGAGAGGTTACCAGTGGGAGATGAGGACCAGCAAGAGCTTTCAGGGCTGGCACCTTTAGTGTAGGAGCAATCGCTGGACGTTCGCAATTTCGGTGTTGAGCTCTGGCCAGATTGAGCAGGAGAGGCAGTGTACGTTGGAAGTTTTAGTAGGCTAAACAAGTTCAGAGCCCAAGTGTTTGTGGTTCGTTTGAGAGGTTACCAGTGGGAGATGAGGAGCAGCAAGAGCTTTCAGGGCTGGCACCTTTAGTGTAGGAGCAATCGCTGGACGTTCGCAATTTCGGTGTTGAGCTCTGGCCAGATTGAGCAGGCGAGGCTGTGTACGTTGGAAGTTTTAGTAGGCTAAACAAGTTCAGAGGCCAAGTGTTTGTGGTTCGTTTGAGAGGTTACCAGTGGGAGATGAGGACCAGCAAGAGCTTTCAGGGCTGGCACCTTTAGTGTAGGAGCAATCGCTGGACGTTCGCATTTCGGTCTTGAATTTTGGCCAGATGGAGCAGGAGAGGCTGTGTACGTTGGAAGTTTTAGTAGGCTAAACAAGTTCAGAGCCCAAGTGTTTGTGGTTCGTTTGAGAGGTTACCAGTGGGAGATGAGGACCAGCAAGAGCTTTCAGGGCTGGCACCTTTAGTGTAGGAGCAATCGCTGGACGTTCGCAATTTCGGTGTTGAGCTCTGGCCAGATTGAGCAGGAGAGGCTGTGTACGTTGGAAGTTTTAGTAGGCTAAACAAGTTCAGAGCCCAAGTGTTTGTGGTTCGCTTGAGAGGTTACCAGTGGGAGATGAGGACCAGCAAGAGCTTTCAGGGCTGGCACCTTTAGTGTAGGAGCAATCTCTGGACGTTCGCAATTTCGGTGTTGAGCTCTGGCCAGATTGAGCAGGAGAGGCTCTGTACGTTGGAAGTTTTAGTAGGCTAAAGAAGTTCAGAGCCAAGTGTTTGTGGTTCGTTTGAGAGGTTACCAGTGGGAGATGAGGAGCAGCAAGAGCTTTCAGGGCTGGCACCTTTAGTGTAGGAGCAATCGCTGGACGTTCGCAATTTCGGTGTTGAGCTCTGGCCAGATTGAGCAGGAGAGGCTGTGTACGTTGGAAGTTTTAATAGGCTAAACAAGTTCAGAGCCCAAGTGTTTGTGGTTCGTTTGAGAGGTTACCAGTGGGAGATGAGGAGCAGCAAGAGCTTTCAGGGCTGGCACCTTTAGTGTAGGTGCAATCGCTGGACGTTCGCAATTTCGGTGTTGAGCTCTGGCCAGATTGAGCAGGAGAGGCTGTGTACGTTGGAAGTTTTAGTAGGCTAAACTAGTTCAGAGGCCAAGTGTTTGTGGTTCGTTTGAGAGGTTACCAGTGGGAGATAAGGACCAGCAAGAGCTTTCAGGGCTGGCACCTTTAGTGTAGGAGCAATCGCTGGACGTTCGCAATTTCGGTGTTGAGCTCTGGCCAGATTGAGCAGGAGAGGCAATGTACGTTGGAAGTTTTAGTAGGCTAAACAAGTTCAGAGGCCAAGTGTTTGTGGTTCGTTTGAGAGGTTACCAGTGGGAGATGAGGAGCAGCAAGAGCTTTCAGGGCTGGCACCTTTAGTGTAGGAGCAATCTCTGGACGTTCGCAATTTCAGTGTTGAGCTCTGGCCAGATTGAGCAGGAGAGGCTCTGTACGTTGGAAGTTTTAGTAGGCTAAAGAAGTTCAGAGCCCAAGTGTTTGTGGTTCGTTTGAGAGGTTACCAGTGGGAGATGAGGAGCAGCAAGAGCTTTCAGGGCTGGCACCTTTAGTGTAGGAGCAATCGCTGGACGTTCGCAATTTCGGTGTTGAGCTCTGGCCAGATTGAGCAGGAGAGGCTGTGTACGTTGGAAGTTTTAATAGGCTAAACAAGTTCAGAGCCCAAGTGTTTGTGGTTCGTTTGAGAGGTTACCAGTGGGAGATGAGGAGCAGCAAGAGCTTTCAGGGCTGGCACCTTTAGTGTAGGTGCAATCGCTGAACGTTCGCAATTTCGGTGTTGAGCTCTGGCCAGATTGAGCAGGAGAGGCTGTGTACGTTGGAAGTTTTAGTAGGCTAAACTAGTTCAGAGGCCAAGTGTTTGTGTTCGTTTGAGAGGTTACCAGTGGGAGATAAGGACCAGCAAGAGCTTTCAGGGCTGGCACCTTTAGTGTAGGAGCAATCGCTGGACGTTCGCAATTTCGGTGTTGAGCTCTGGCCAGATTGAGCAGGAGAGGCAATGTACGTTGGAAGTTTTAGTAGGCTAAACAAGTTCAGAGCCCAAGTGTTTGTGGTTCGTTTGAGAGGTTACCAGTGGGAGATGAGGACCAGCAAGAGCTTTCAGGGCTGGCCCCTTTAGTGTAGGAGCAATCGCTGGACGTTCGCAATTTCGGTGTTGAGCTCTGGCCAGATTGAGCAGGAGAGGTTGTGTACGTTGGAAGTTTTAGTAGGCTAAACAAGTTCAGAGCCCAAGTGTTTGTGGTTCGTTTGAGAGGTTACCAGTGGGAGATGAGGACCAGCAAGAGCTTTCAGGCTGGCCCCTTTAGTGTAGGAGCAATCGCTGGACGTTCGCAATTTCGGTGTTGAGCTCTGGCCAGATTGAGCAGGAGAGGCTGTGTACGTTGGAAGTTTTAGCAGGCTAAAGAAGTTCAGAGCCCAAGTGTTTGTGGTTCATTTGAGAGGTTACCAGTGGGAGATGAGGAGCAGCAAGAGCTTTCAGGGCTGGCACCTTTAGTGTAGGAGCAATCGCTGGACGTTCGCAATTTCGGTGTTGAGCTCTGGCCAGATTGAGCAGGCGAGGCTTTGTACGTTGGAAGTTTTAGTAGGCTAAAGAAGTTCAGAGCCCAAGTGTTTGTGGTTCATTTGAGAGGTTACCAGTGGGAGATGAGGAGCAGCAAGAGCTTTCAGGGCTGGCCCCTTTAGTGTAGGAGCAATCGCTGGACGTTCGCAATTTCGGTGTTGAGCTCTGGCCAGATTGAGCAGGCGAGGCTGTGTACGTTGGAAGTTTTAGTAGGCTAAACAAGTTCAGAGGCCAAGTGTTTGTGGTTCGTTTGAGAGGTTACCAGTGGGAGATGAGGACCAGCAAGAGCTTTCAGGGCTGGCCCCTTTAGTGTAGGAGCAATCGCTGGACGTTCGCAATTTCGGTGTTGAGCTCTGGCCAGATTGAGCAGGAGAGGCTGTGTACGTTGGAAGTTTTAGTAGGCTAAAGAAGTTCAGAGCCCAAGTGTTTGTGGTTCGTTTGAGAGGTTACCAGTGGGAGATGAGGAGCAGCAAGAGCTTTCAGGGCTGGCACCTTTAGTGTAGGAGCAATCGCTGGACGTTCGCAATTTCGGTGTTGAGCTCTGGCCAGATTGAGCAGGAGAGGCAGTGTACGTTGGAAGTTTTAGTAGCTAAACAAGTTCAGAGGCCAAGTGTTTGTGGTTCGTTTGAGAGGTTACCAGTGGGAGATGAGGACCAGCAAGAGCTTTCAGGGCTGGCCCCTTTAGTGTAGGAGCAATCGCTGGACGTTCGCAATTTCGGTGTTGAGCTCTGGCCAGATTGAGCAGGCGAGGCTGTGTACGTTGGAAGTTTTAGTAGGCTAAAGAAGTTCAGAGCCCAAGTGTTTGTGGTTCATTTGAGAGGTTACCAGTGGGAGATGAGGAGCAGCAAGAGCTTTCAGGGCTGGCCCCTTTAGTGTAGGAGCAATCGCTGGACGTTCGCAATTTCGGTGTTGAGCTCTGGCCAGATTGAGCAGGCGAGGCTGTGTACGTTGGAAGTTTTAGTAGGCTAAACTAGTTCAGAGGCCAAGTGTTTGTGGTTCGTTTGAGAGGTTACCAGTGGGAGATGAGGAGCAGCAAGAGCTTTCAGGGCTGGCACCTTTAGTGTAGGAGCAATCGCTGGACGTTCGCAATTTCGGTGTTGAGCTCTGGCCAGATTGAGCAGGAGAGGCAGTGTACGTTGGAAGTTTTAGTAGGCTAAAGAAGTTCAGAGCCCAAGTGTTTGTGGTTCGTTTGAGAGGTTTCCAGTGGGAGATGAGGACCAGCAAGAGCTTTCAGGGCTGGCAACTTTAGTGTAGGAGCAATCGCTGGACGTTCGCAATTTCGGTGTTGAGCTCTGGCCAGATTGAGCAGGCGAGGCCTGTGTACGTTGGAAGTTTTAGTAGGCTAAACAAGTTCAGAGGCCAAGTGTTTGTGATTCGTTTGAGAGGTTACCAGTGGGAGATGAGGACCAGCAAGAGCTTTCAGGGCCTGGCACCTTTAGTGTAGGAGCAATCGCTGGACGTTCGCAATTTCGGTGTTGAGCTCTGGCCAGATTGAGCAGGAGAGGCTGTGTACGTTGGAAGTTTTAATAGGCTAAACAAGTTCAGAGGCCAAGTGTTTGTGGTTCGTTTGAGAGGTTACCAGTGGGAGATGAGGAGCAGCAAGAGCTTTCAGGGCTGGCACCTTTAGTGTAGGTGCAATCGCTGGACGTTCGCAATTTCCGGTGTTGAGCTCTGGCCAGATTGAGCAGGAGAGGCTGTGTACGTTGGAAGTTTTAGTAGGCTAAACAAGTTCAGAGCCCAAGTGTTTGTGGTTTCGTTTGAGAGGTTACCAGTGGGAGATGAGGACCAGCAAGAGCTTTCAGGGCTGGCACCTTTAGTGTAGGAGCAATCGCTGGACGTTCGCAATTTCGGTGTTGAGCTCTGGCCAGATTGAGCAGGAGAGGCAGTGTACGTTGGAAGTTTTAGTAGGCTAAACAAGTTCAGAGCCCAAGTGTTTGTGGTTCGTTTGAGAGGTTACCAGTGGGAGATGAGGAGCAGCAAGAGCTTTCAGGGCTGGCCCCTTTAGTGTAGGAGCAATCGCTGGACGTTCGCAATTTCGGTCTTGAATTTTGGCCAGATGGAGCAGGAGAGGCTGTGTACGTTGAAGTTTTAGTAGGCTAAACAAGTTCAGAGGCCAAGTGTTTGTGGTTCGTTTGAGAGGTTACCAGTGGGAGATGAGGACCAGCAAGAGCTTTCAGGGCTGGCACCTTTAGTGTAGGAGCAATCGCTGGACGTTCGCAATTTCGGTGTTGAGCTCTGGCCAGATTGAGCAGGAGAGGCTGTGTACGTTGGAAGTTTTAGTAGGCTAAAGAAGTTCAGAGCCCAAGTGTTTGTGGTTCGTTTGAGAGGTTACCAGTGGGAGATGAGGACCAGCAAGAGCTTTCAGGGCTGGCACCTTTAGTGTAGGAGCAATCGCTGGACGTTCGCAATTTCGGTGTTGAGCTCTGGCCAGATTGAGCAGGAGAGGCTGTGTACGTTGGAAGTTTTAGTAGGCTAAACAAGTTCAGAGGCCAAGTGTTTGTGGTTCGTTTGAGAGGTTACCAGTGGGAGATGAGGACCAGCAAGAGCTTTCAGGGCTGGCACCTTTAGTGTAGGAGCAAATCTCTGGACGTTCGCAATTTCGTGTTGAGCTCTGGCCAGATTGAGCAGGAGAGCTCTGTACGTTGGAAGTTTTAGTAGGCTAAAGAAGTTCAGAGCCCAAGTGTTTGTGGTTCGTTTGAGAGGTTACCAGTGGGAGATGAGGAGCAGCAAGAGCTTTCAGGCTGGCACCTTTAGTGTAGGAGCAATCGCTGGACGTTCGCAATTTCGGTGTTGAGCTCTGGCCAGATTGAGCAGGAGAGGCTGTGTACGTTGGAAGTTTTAATAGGCTAAACAAGTTCAGAGCCCAAGTGTTTGTGGTTCGTTTGAGAGGTTACCAGTGGGAGATGAGGAGCAGCAAGAGCTTTCAGGGCTGGCCCCTTTAGTGTAGGAGCAATCGCTGGACGTTCGCAATTTCGGTGTTGAGCTCTGGCCAGATTGAGCAGGAGAGGCTGTGTACGTTGGAAGTTTTAGCAGGCTAAACAAGTTCAGAGCCCCAGTGTTTGTGGTTCATTTGAGAGGTTACCAGTGGGAGATGAGGAGCAGCAAGAGCTTTCAGGGCTGGCACCTTTAGTGTAGGAGCAATCGCTGGACGTTCGCAATTTCGGTGTGAGCTCTGGCCAGATTGAGCAGGCGAGGCTTTGTACGTTGGAAGTTTTAGTAGGCTAAAGAAGTTCAGAGCCCAAGTGTTTGTGGTTCATTTGAGAGGTTACCAAGTGGGAGATGAGGAGCAGCAAGAGCTTTCAGGGCTGGCCCCTTTAGTGTAGGAGCAATCGCTGGACGTTCGCAATTTCGGTGTTGAGCTCTGGCCAGATTGAGCAGGGCGAGGCTGTGTACGTGGAAGTTTTAGTAGGCTAAACAAGTTCAGAGGCCAAGTGTTTGTGGTTCGTTTGAGAGGTTACCAGTGGGAGATGAGGACCAGCAAGAGCTTTCAGGGCTGGCCCCTTTAGTGTAGGAGCAATCGCTGGACGTTCGCAATTTCGGTGTTGAGCTCTGGCCAGATTGAGCAGGAGAGGCTGTGTACGTTGGAAGTTTTAGTAGGCTAAACAAGTTCAGAGGCCAAGTGTTTGTGGTTCGTTTGAGAGGTTTACCAGTGGGAGATGAGGACCAGCAAGAGCTTTCAGGGCTGGCCCCTTTAGTGTAGGAGCAATCGCTGGACGTTCGCAATTTCGGTGTTGAGCTCTGGCCAGATTGAGCAGGCGAGGCTGTGTACGTTGGAAGTTTTAGTAGGCTAAACAAGTTCAGAGCCCAAGTGTTTGTGGTTCATTTGAGAGGTTACCAGTGGGAGATGAGGAGCAGCAAGAGCTTTCAGGGCTGGCACCTTTAGTGTAGGAGCAATCGCTGGACGTTCGCAATTTCGGTGTTGAGCTCTGGCCAGATTGAGCAGGCGAGGCTGTGTACGTTGGAAGTTTTAGTAGGCTAAACTAGTTCAGAGGCCAAGTGTTTGTGGTTCGTTTGAGAGGTTACCAGTGGGAGATGAGGACCAGCAAGAGCTTTCAGGGCTGGCACCTTTAGTGTAGGAGCAATCGCTGGACGTTCGCAATTTCGGTGTTGAGCTCTGGCCAGATTGAGCAGGCGAGGCTCTGTACATTGGAAGTTTTAGTAGGCTAAACAAGTTCAGAGGCCAAGTGTTTGTGGTTCGTTTGAGAGGTTACCAGTGGGAGATGAGGAGCAGCAAGAGCTTTCAGGGCTGGCACCTTTAGTGTAGGTGCAATCGCTGGACGTTCGCAATTTCGGTGTTGAGCTCTGGCCAGATTGAGCAGGAGAGGCTGTGTACGTTGGAAGTTTTAGTAGGCTAAACAAGTTCAGAGGCCAAGTGTTTGTGGTTCGTTTGAGAGGTTACCAGTGGGAGATGAGGACCAGCAAGAGCTTTCAGGGCTGGCCCCTTTAGTGTAGGAGCAATCGCTGGACGTTCGCAATTTCGGTGTTGAGCTCTGGCCAGATTGAGCAGGAGAGGCTGTGTACGTTGGAAGTTTTAGTAGGCTAAACAAGTTCAGAGGCCAAGTGTTTGTTGTTCGTTTGAGAGGTTACCAGTGGGAGATGAGGACCAGCAAGAGCTTTCAGGGCTGGCACCTTTAGTGTAGGAGCAATCGCTGGACGTTCGCAATTTCGGTGTTGAGCTCTGGCCAGATTGAGCAGGCGAGGCTGTGTACGTTGGAAGTTTTAGCAGGCTAAACAAGTTCAGAGCCCAAGTGTTTGTGGTTCGTTTGAGAGGTTACCAGTGGGAGATGAGGAGCAGCAAGAGCTTTCAGGGCTGGCCCCTTTAGTGTAGGAGCAATCGCTGGACGTTCGCAATTTCGGTGTTGAGCTCTGGCCAGATTGAGCAGGCGAGGCTGTGTACATTGGAAGTTTTAGTAGGCTAAACTAGTTCAGAGGCCAAGTGTTTGTGGTTCGTTTGAGAGGTTACCAGTGGGAGATGAGGACCAGCAAGAGCTTTCAGGGCTGGCACCTTTAGTGTAGGAGCAATCGCTGGACGTTCGCAATTTCGGTGTTGAGCTCTGGCCAGATTGAGCAGGAGAGGCTGTGTACGTTGGAAGTTTTAGCAGGCTAAACAAGTTCAGAGCCCAAGTGTTTGTGGTTCGTTTGAGAGGTTACCAGTGGGAGATGAGGACCAGCAAGAGCTTTCAGGGCTGGCACCTTTAGTGTAGGTGCAATCGCTGGACGTTCGCAATTTCGGTGTTGAGCTCTGGCCAGATTGAGCAGGAGAGGCTGTGTACGTTGGAAGTTTTAGTAGGCTAAACTAGTTCAGAGGCCAAGTGTTTGTGGTTCGTTTGAGAGGTTACCAGTGGGAGATAAGGAGCAGCAAGAGCTTTCAGGGCTGGCACCTTTAGTGTAGGAGCAATTGCTGGACGTTCGCAATTTCGGTGTTGAGCTCTGGCCAGATTGAGCAGGAGAGGCTGTGTACGTTGGAAGTTTTAGTAGGCTAAAGAAGTTCAGAGCCCCAGTGTTTGTGGTTCGTTTGAGAGGTTACCAGTGGGAGATGAGGACCAGCAAGAGCTTTCAGGGCTGGCCCCTTTATTGTAGGAGCAATCGCTGGACGTTCGCAATTTCGGTGTTGAGCTCTGGCCAGATTGAGCAGGAGAGGCTGTGTACGTTGGAAGTTTTAGTAGGCTAAACAAGTTCAGAGGCCAAGTGTTTGTGGTTCGTTTGAGAGGTTACCAGTGGGAGATGAGGAGCAGCAAGAGCTTTCAGGGCTGGCCCCTTTAGTGTACGAGCAATCGCTGGACGTTCGCAATTTCGGTGTTGAGCTCTGGCCAGATTGAGCAGGCGAGGCTGTGTACGTTGGAAGTTTTAGTAGGCTAAAGAAGTTCAGAGCCCAAGTGTTTGTGGTTCGTTTGAGAGGTTACAAGTGGGAGATGAGGACCAGCAAGAGCTTTCAGGGCTGGCACCTCTAGTGTAGGAGCAATCGCTGGACGTTCGCAATTTCGGTGTTGAGCTCTGGCCAGATTGAGCAGGAGAGGCTGTGTACGTTGGAAGTTTTAGTAGGCTAAACAAGTTCAGAGGCCAAGTGTTTGTGGTTCGTTTGAGAGGTTACCAGTGGGAGATGAGGACCAGCAAGAGCTTTCAGGGCTGGCCCCTTTAGTGTAGGAGCAATCGCTGGACGTTCGCAATTTCGGTGTTGAGCTCTGGCCAGATTGAGCAGGAGAGGCTGTGTACGTTGGAAGTTTTAGTAGGCTAAACAAGTTCAGAGCCCAAGTGTTTGTGGTTCGTTTGAGAGGTTACCAGCTGGAGATGAGAACCAGCAAGAGCTTTCAGGGCTGGCACCTTTAGTGTAGGAGCAATCGCTGGACGTTCGCAATTTCGGTGTTGAGCTCTGGCCAGATTGAGCAGGAGAGGCTGTGTACGTTGGAAGTTTTAATAGGCTAAACAAGTTCAGAGGCCAAGTGTTTGTGGTTCGTTTGAGAGGTTACCAGTGGGAGATGAGGACCAGCAAGAGCTTTCAGGGCTGGCACCTTTAGTGTAGGAGCAATCGCTGGACGTTCGCAATTTCAGTGTTGAGCTCTGGCCAGATTGAGCAGGAGAGGCTGTGTACGTTGGAAGTTTTAGTAGGCTAAACAAGTTCAGAGCCCAAGTGTTTGTGGTTCGTTTGAGAGGTTACCAGTGGGAGATGAGGAGCAGCAAGAGCTTTCAGGGCTGGCCCCTTTAGTGTAGGAGCAATCGCTGGACGTTCGCAATTTCGGTGTTGAGCTCTGGCTAGATTGGGCAGGAGAGGATGTGTACGTTGGAAGTTTTAGTAGGCTAAACAAGTTCAGAGGCCAAGTGTTTGTGGTTCGTTTGAGAGGTTACCAGTGGGAGATGAGGACCAGCAAGAGCTTTCAGGGCTGGCACCTTTAGTGTAGGAGCAATCGCTGGACGTTCGCAATTTCGGTGTTGAGCTCTGGCCAGATTGAGCAGGAGAGGCTGTGTACGTTGGAAGTTTTAGTAGGCTAAACAAGTTCAGAGCCCAAGTGTTTGTGGTTCATTTGAGAGGTTACCAGTGGGAGATGAGGACCAGCAAGAGCTTTCAGGGCTGGCCCCTTTAGTGTAGGAGCAATCGCTGGACGTTCGCAATTTCGGTGTTGAGCTCTGGCCAGATTGAGCAGGAGAGGCTGTGTACGTTGGAAGTTTTAGTAGGCTAAACAAGTTCAGAGGCCAAGTGTTTGTGGTTCGTTTGAGAGGTTACCAGTGGGAGATGAGGACCAGCAAGAGCTTTCAGGGCTGGCACCTTTAGTGTAGAGCAATCGCTGGACGTTCGCAATTTCGGTGTTGAGCTCTGGCCAGATTGAGCAGGAGAGGCTGTGTATGTTGGAAGTTTTAGTAGGCTAAAGAAGTTCAGAGCCCAAGTGTTTGTGGTTCGTTTGAGAGGTTACCAGTGGGAGATGAGGACCAGCAAGAGCTTTCAGGGCTGGCCCCTTTAGTGTAGGATCAATCTCTGGACGTTCGCAATTTCGGTGTTGAGCTCTGGCCAGATTGAGCAGGAGAGGCTGTGTACGTTGGAAGTTTTAGTAGGCTAAACAAGTTCAGAGCCCAAGTGTTTGTGGTTCGTTTGAGAGGTTACCAGTGGGAGATGAGGACCAGCAAGATCTTTCAGGGCTGGCACCTTTAGTGTAGGAGCAATCCCTGGACGTTCGCAATTTCGGTGTTGAGCTCTGGCCAGATTGAGCAGGAGAGGCTGTGTACGTTGGAAGTTTTAGTAGGCTAAAACAAGTTCAGAGGCCAAGTGTTTGTGGTTCGTTTGAGAGGTTACCAGTGGGAGATGAGGAGCAGCAAGAGCTTTCAGGGCTGGCCCCTTTAGTGTAGGAGCAATCGCTTGGACGTTCGCAATTTCGGTGTTGAGCTCTGGCCAGATTGAGCAGGAGAGGCTGTGTACGTTGGAAGTTTTAGTAGGCTAAAGAAGTTCAGAGCCCAAGTGTTTGTGGTTCGTTTGAGAGGTTACCAGTGGGAGATGAGGACCAGCAAGAGCTTTCAGGGCTGGCACCTTTAGTGTAGGAGCAATCGCTGGACGTTCGCAATTTCGGTGTTGAGCTCTGGCCAGATTGAGCAGGAGAGGCAGTGTACGTTGGAAGTTTTAGTAGGCTAAACAAGTTCAGAGCCCAAGTGTTTGTGGTTCGTTTGAGAGGTTACCAGTGGGAGATGAGGACCAGCAAGAGCTTTCAGGGCTGGCCCCTTTAGTGTAGGAGCAATCGCTGGACGTTCGCAATTTCGGTGTTGAGCTCTGGCCACATTGAGCAGGTGAGGCTGTGTACGTTGGAAGTTTTAGTAGGCTAAAGAAGTTCAGAGCCCAAGTGTTTGTGGTTCATTTGAGAGGTTACCAGTGGGAGATGAGGAGCAGCAAGAGCTTTCAGGGCTGGCACCTTTAGTGTAGGAGCAATCGCTGGACGTTCGCAATTTCGGTGTTGAGCTCTGGCCAGATTGAGCAGGCGAGGCTGTGTACGTTGGAAGTTTTAGTAGGCTAAACAAGTTCAGAGGCCAAGTGTTTGTGGTTCGTTTGAGAGGTTACCAGTGGGAGATGAGGACCAGCAAGAGCTTTCAGGGCTGGCACCTTTAGTGTAGGAGCAATCGCTGGACGTTCGCAATTTCGGTGTTGAGCTCTGGCCAGATTGAGCAGGCGAGGCTCTGTACGTTGGGAAAGTTTTAGTAGGCTAAACAAGTTCAGAGCCAAGTGTTTTGTGGTTCGTTTGAGAGGTTACCAGTGGGAGATGAGGAGCAGCAAGAGCTTTCAGGGCTGGCACCTTTAGTGTAGGTTGCAATCGCTGGACGTTCGCAATTTCGGTGTTGAGCTCTGGCCAGATTGAGCAGGAGAGGCTGTGTACGTTGGAAGTTTTAGTAGGCTAAAGAAGTTCAGAGGCCAAGTGTTTTGTGGTTCATTTGAGAGGTTACCAGTGGGAGATGAGGACCAGCAAGAGCTTTCAGGGCTGGCCCCTTTAGTGTAGGAGCAATCGCTGACGTTCGCAATTTCGGTGTTGAGCTCTGGCCAGATTGAGCAGGAGAGGCTGTGTACGTTGGAAGTTTTAGTAGGCTAAACAAGTTCAGAGCCCAAGTGTTTGTGGTTCGTTTGAGAGGTTACCAGCTGGAGATGAGAACCAGCAAGAGCTTCAGGGCTGGCACCTTTAGTGTAGGAGCAATCGCTGGACGTTCGCAATTTCGGTGTTGAGCTCTGGCCAGATTGAGCAGGAGAGGCTGTGTACGTTGGAAGTTTTAATAGGCTAAACAAGTTCAGAGGCCAAGTGTTTGTGGTTCGTTTGAGAGGTTACCAGTGGGAGATGAGGACCAGCAAGAGCTTTCAGGGCTGGCAACCTTTAGTGTAGGAGCAATCGCTGGACGTTCGCAATTTCAGTGTTGAGCTCTGGCCAGATTGAGCAGGAGAGGCTGTGTACGTTGGAAGTTTTAGTAGGCTAAACAAGTTCAGAGCCCAAGTGTTTGTGGTTCGTTTGAGAGGTTACCAGTGGGAGATGAGGAGCAGCAAGAGCTTTCAGGGCTGGCCCCTTTAGTGTAGGAGCAATCGCTGGACGTTCGCAATTTCGGTGTTGAGCTCTGGCTAGATTGGGCAGGAGAGGATGTGTACGTTGGAAGTTTTAGTAGGCTAAACAAGTTCAGAGGCCAAGTGTTTGTGGTTCGTTTTGAGAGGTTACCAGTGGGAGATGAGGACCAGCAAGAGCTTTCAGGGCTGGCACCTTTAGTGTAGGAGCAATCGCTGGACGTTCGCAATTTCGGTGTTGAGCTCTGGCCAGATTGAGCAGGAGAGGCTGTGTACGTTGGAAGTTTTAGTAGGCTAAACAAGTTCAGAGCCCAAGTGTTTTGTGGTTCCATTTGAGAGGTTACCAGTGGGAGATGAGGAGCAGCAAGAGCTTTCAGGGCTGGCCCCTTTAGTGTAGGAGCAATCGCTGGACGTTCGCAATTTCGGTGTTGAGCTCTGGCCAGATTGAGCAGGAGAGGCTGTGTACGTTGGAAGTTTTAGTAGGCTAAACAAGTTCAGAGGCCAAGTGTTTGTGGTTCGTTTGAGAGGTTACCAGTGGGAGATGAGGACCAGCAAGAGCTTTCAGGGCTGGGCACCTTTAGTGTAGGAAGCAATCGCTGGACGTTCGCAATTTCGGTGTTGAGCTCTGGCCAGATTGAGCAGGAGAGGCTGTGTATGTTGGAAGTTTTAGTAGGCTAAAGAAGTTCAGAGCCCAAGTGTTTGTGGTTCGTTTGAGAGGTTACCAGTGGGAGATGAGGACCAGCAAGAGCTTTCAGGGCTGGCCCCTTTAGTGTAGGATCAATCTCTGGACGTTCGCAATTTCGGTGTTGAGCTCTGGCCAGATTGAGCAGGAGAGCAGTGTACGTTGGAAGTTTTAGTAGGCTAAACAAGTTCAGAGCCCAAGTGTTTGTGGTTCGTTTGAGAGGTTACCAGTGGGAGATGAGGACCAGCAAGATCTTTCAGGGCTGGCACCTTTAGTGTAGGAGCAATCCCTGGACGTTCGCAATTTCGGTGTTGAGCTCTGGCCAGATTGAGCAGGAGAGGCTGTGTACGTTGAAGTTTTAGTAGGCTAAACAAGTTCAGAGGCCAAGTGTTTGTGGTTCGTTTGAGAGGTTACCAGTGGGAGATGAGGAGCAGCAAGAGCTTTCAGGCTGGCCCCTTTAGTGTAGGAGCAATCGCTGGACGTTCGCAATTTCGGTGTTGAGCTCTGGCCAGATTGAGCAGGAGAGGCTGTGTACGTTGGAAGTTTTAGTAGGCTAAAGAAGTTCAGAGCCCAAGTGTTTGTGGTTCGTTTGAGAGGTTACCAGTGGGAGATGAGGACCAGCAAGAGCTTTCAGGGCTGGCACCTTTAGTGTAGGAGCAATCGCTGGACGTTCGCAATTTCGGTGTTGAGCTCTGGCCAGATTGAGCAGGAGAGGCAGTGTACGTTGGAAGTTTTAGTAGGCTAAACAAGTTCAGAGCCCAAGTGTTTGTGGTTCGTTTGAGAGGTTACCAGTGGAGATGAGGACCAGCAAGAGCTTTCAGGGCTGGCCCCTTTAGTGTAGGAGCAATCGCTGGACGTTCGCAATTTCGGTGTTGAGCTCTGGCCACATTGAGCAGGTGAGGCTGTGTACGTTGGAAGTTTTAGTAGGCTAAAGAAGTTCAGAGCCAAGTGTTTGTGGTTCATTTGAGAGGTTACCAGTGGGAGATGAGGAGCAGCAAGAGCTTTCAGGGCTGGCACCTTTAGTGTAGGAGCAATCGCTGGACGTTCGCAATTTTCGGTGTTGAGCTCTGGCCAGATTGAGCAGGCGAGGCTGTGTACGTTGGAAGTTTTAGTAGGCTAAACTAGTTCAGAGGCCAAGTGTTTGTGGTTCGTTTGAGAGGTTACCAGTGGGAGATGAGGACCAGCAAGAGCTTTCAGGGCTGGCACCTTTAGTGTAGGAGCAATCGCTGGACGTTCGCAATTTCGGTGTTGAGCTCTGGCCAGATTGAGCAGGCGAGGCTCTGTACGTTGGAAGTTTTAGTAGGCTAAACAAGTTCAGAGCCCAAGTGTTTGTGTTCGTTTTGAGAGGTTACCAGTGGGAGATGAGGAGCAGCAAGAGCTTTCAGGGCTGGCACCTTTAGTGTAGGTGCAATCGCTGGACGTTCGCAATTTCGGTGTTGAGCTCTGGCCAGATTGAGCAGGAGAGGCTGTGTACGTTGGAAGTTTTAGTAGGCTAAAGAAGTTCAGAGGCCAAGTGTTTGTGGTTCATTTGAGAGGTTACCAGTGGGAGATGAGGACCAGCAAGAGCTTTCAGGGCTGGCCCCTTTAGTGTAGGAGCAATCGCTGGACGTTCGCAATTTCGGTGTTGAGCTCTGGCCAGATTGAGCAGGAGAGGCTGTGTACGTTGGAAGTTTTAGTAGGCTAAAGAAGTTCAGAGCCCAAGTGTTTGTGGTTCGTTTGAGAGCAAGAACTTTCAGGGCTGGCCCCTTTAGTGTAGGAGCAATCGCTGGACGTTCGCAATTTCGGTGTTGAGCTCTGGCAGATTGAGCAGGAGAGGCTGTGTACGTTGGAAGTTTTAGCTAGGCTAAACAAGTTCAGAGGCCAAGTGTTTGTTGTTCGTTTGAGAGGTTACCAGTGGGAGATGAGGACCAGCAAGAGCTTTCAGGGGCTGGCCCCTTTAGTGTAGGAGCAATCGCTGGACGTTCGCAATTTCGGTGTTGAGCTCTGGCCAGATTGAGCAGGCGAGGCTGTGTACGTTGGAAGTTTTAGTAGGCTAAACAAGTTCAGAGCCCAAGTGTTTGTGGTTCGTTTGAGAGGTTACCAGTGGGAGATGAGGAGCAGCAAGAGCTTTCAGGGCTGGCACCTTTATGTGTAGGAGCAATCGCTGGACGTTCGCAATTTCGGTGTTGAGCTCTGGCCAGATTGAGCAGGAGAGGGCTGTGTACGTTGGAAGTTTTAGTAGGCTAAACTAGTTCAGAGGCCAAGTGTTTGTGGTTCGTTTGAGAAGGTTACCAGTGGGAGATGAGGACCAGCAAGAGCTTTCAGGGCTGGCACCTTTAGTGTAGGAGCAACTCGCTGGACGTTCGCAATTTCGGTGTTGAGCTCTGGCCAGATTGAGCAGGAGAGGCTGTGTACGTTGGAAGTTTTAGCAGGCTAAAACAGTTCAGAGCCCAAGTGTTTGTGGTTCGTTCGAGAGGTTACCAGTGGGGAGATGAGGAGCAGCAAGAGCTTTCAGGGCTGGCACCTTTAGTGTAGGTGCCAATCGCTGGACGTTCGCAATTTCGGTGTTGAGCTCTGGCCAGATTGAGCAGGAGAGAGCTGTGTACGTTGGAAGTTTTAGTAGGCTAAACTAGTTCAGAGGCCAAGTGTTTGTGGTTCGTTTGAGAGGGTTACCAGTGGGAGATAAGGAGCAGCAAGAGCTTTCAGGGCTGGCACCTTTAGTGTAGGAGCAATTGCTGACGTTCGCAATTTCGGTGTTGAGCTCTGGCAGATTGAGCAGGAGAGGCTGTGTACGTTGGATAGTTTTAATAGGCTAAACAAGTTCAGAGCCCAAGTGTTTGTGGTTCGTTTGAGAGGTTACCAGTGGGAGATGAGGAGCAGCAAGAGCTTTCAGGGCTGGCACCTTTAGTGTAGGTGCAAATCGCTGGACGTTCGCAATTTCGGTGTTGAGCTCTGGCCAGATTGAGCAGGAGAGGCTGTGTACGTTGGAAGTTTTAGTAGGCTAAACTAGTTCAGAGGCCAAGTGTTTGTGGTTCGTTTGAGAGGTTACCCAGTGGGAGATAAGGAGCAGCAAGAGCTTTCAGGGCTGGCACCTTTAGTGTAGGAGCAATTAGCTGGACGGTTCGCAATTTCGGTGTTGAGCTCTGGCCAGATTGAGCAGGAGAGGCAGTGTACGTTGGAAGTTTTAGTAGGCTAAACAAGTTCAGAGCCCAAAGTGTTTGTGGTTCGTTTGAGGAGGTTACCAGTGGGAGATGAGGACCAGCAAGAGCTTTCAGGGCTGGCACCTTTAGTGTAGGAGCAATCGCTGGACGTTCGCAATTTCGGTGTTGAGCTCTGGCCAGATTGAGCAGGAGAGGCTGTGTACGTTGGAAGTTTTAGCAGGCTAAACAAGTTCAGAGCCCAAGTGTTTGTGGTTCATTTGAGAGGTTACCAGTGGGAGATGAGGACCAGCAAGAGCTTTCAGGGCTGGCCCCTTTAGTGTAGGAGCAATCGCTGGACGTTCGCAATTTCAGTGTTGAGCTCTGGCCAGATTGAGCAGGCGAGGCTGTGTACGTTGGAAGTTTTAGTAGGCTAAAGAAGTTCAGAGCCCAAGTGTTTGTGGTTCGTTTGAGAGGTTACCAGTGGGAGATGAGGAGCAGCAAGAGCTTTCAGGGCTGGCACCTTTAGTGTAGGAGCAATCTGCTGGACGTTCGCAATTCGGTGTTGAGCTCGTGGCCAGATTGAGCAGGCGAGGCTGTGTACGTTGGAAGTTTTAGTAGGCTAAACAAGTTCAGAGCCCAAGTGTTTGTGGTTCGTTTGAGAGGTTACAGTGGGAGATGAGGACCAGCAAGAGCTTTCAGGGCTGGCACCTCTAGTGTAGGAGCAATCGCTGGGACGTTCGCAATTTCGGTGTTGAGCTCTGGCCAGATTGAGCAGGAGAGGCTGTGTACGTTGGAAGTTTTAGTAGGCTAAACAAGTTCAGAGCCCAAGTGTTTGTGGTTCGTTTGAGAGGTTACCAGTGGGAGATGAGGACCAGCAAGATCTTTCAGGGCTGGCACCTTTAGTGTAGGAGCAATCCCTGGACGTTCGCAATTTCGGTGTTGAGCTCTTGGCCAGATTGAGCAGGAGAGGCTGTGTACGTTGGAAGTTTTAGTAGGCTAAACAAGTTTCAGAGGCCAAGTGTTTGTGGTTCGTTTGAGAGGTTACCAGTGGGAGATGAGGAGCAGCAAGAGCTTTCAGGGCTGGCCCCTTTAGTGTAGGAGCAATCGCTGGACGTTCGCAATTTCGGTGTTGAGCTCTGGCCAGATTGAGCAGGAGAGGCTGTGTACGTTGGAAGTTTTTAGTAGGCCTAAAGAAGTTCAGAGCCCAAGTGTTTGTGGTTCGTTTGAGAGGTTACCAGTGGGAGATGAGGACCCAGCAAGAGCTTTCAGGGCTGGCACCTTTAGTGTAGGAGCAATCGCTGGACGTTCGCAATTTCGGTGTTGAGCTCTGGCCAGATTGAGCAGGAGAGGCAGTGTACGTTGGAAGTTTTAGTAGGCTAAACAAGTTCAGAGCCCAAGTGTTTTGTGGTTCGTTTGAGAGGTTACCAGTGGGAGATGAGGACCAGCAAGAGCTTTCAGGCTGGCCCCTTTAGTGTAGGAGCAATCGCTGGACGTTCGCAATTTCGGTGTTGAGCTCTGGCCAGATTGAGCAGGTGAGGCTGTGTACGTTGGAAGTTTTAGTAGGCTAAAGAAGTTCAGAGCCCAAGTGTTTGTGGTTCATTTGAGAGGTTACCAGTGGGAGATGAGGAGCAGCAAGAGCTTTCAGGGCTGGCACCTTTAGTGTAGGAGGCAATCGCTGGACGTTCGCAATTTCGGTGTTGAGCTCTGGTCAGATTGAGCAGGCGAGAGGCTGTGTACGTTGGAAGTTTTAGTAGGCTAAACTAGTTCAGAGGGCCAAGTGTTTTGTGGTTCGTTTGAGAGGTTACCAGTGGTGAGATGAGGGACCAGCAAGAGCTTTCAGGGCTGGCACCTTTAGTGTAGGAGCAATCGCTGGACGTTCGCATTTCGGTGTTGAGCTCTGGCCAGATTGAGCAGGCGAGGCTCTGTACGTTGGAAGTTTTAGTAGGCTAAACAAGTTCAGAGCCCAAGTGTTTGTGGTTCGTTTGAGAGGTTACCAGTGGGAGATGAGGAGCAGCAAGAGCTTTCAGGGCTGGCACCTTTAGTGTAGGTGCAATCGCTGGACGTTCGCAATTTCGGTGTTGAGCTTCTGTGCCAGATTGAGCAGGAGAGGCTGTGTACGTTGGAAGTTTTTAGTAGGCTAAAGAAGTTCAGAGGCCAAGTGTTTGTGGTTCATTTGAGAGGTTACCAGTGGAGATGAGGACCAGCAAGAGCTTTCAGGGCTGGCCCCTTTAGTGTAGGAGCAATCGCTGGACGTTCGCAATTTCGGTGTTGAGCTCTGGCCAGATTGAGCAGGAGAGGCTGTGTACGTTGGAAGTTTTAGTAGGCTAAAGAAGTTCAGAGCCCAAGTGTTTGTGGTTCGTTTGAGAGGTTACCAGTGGGAGATGAGGACCAGCAAGAACTTTCAGGGCTGGCCCCTTTAGTGTAGGAGCAATCGCTGGACGTTCGCAATTTCGGTGTTGAGCTTCTGGCCAGATTGAGCAGGAGAGGCTGTGTACGTTGGAAGTTTTAGTAGGCTAAACAAGTTCAGAGGCCAAGTGTTTGTTGTTCGTTTGAGAGGGTTATCCAGTGGGAGATGAGGACCAGCAAGAGCTTTCAGGGCTGGCCCCTTATAGTGTAGGAGCAATCGCTGGACGTTCGCAATTTCGGTGTTGAGCCTCTGGCCAGATTGAGCAGGCGAGGCTGTGTACGTTGGAAGTTTTAGTAGGCTAAACAAGTTCAGAGCCCAAGTGTTTGTGGTTCGTTTGAGAGGTTACCAGTGGGAGATGAGGAGCAGCAAGAGCTTTCAGGGCTGGCACCTTTAGTGTAGGAGCAATCGCTGGACGTTCGCAATTTCGGTGTTGAGCTCTGGCCAGATTGAGCAGGAGAGGCTGTGTACGTTGGAAGTTTTAGTAGGCTAAACTAGTTCAGAGGCCAAGTGTTTGTGGTTCGTTTTGAGAGGTTACCAGTGGGAGATGAGGACCAGCAAGAGCTTTCAGGGCTGGCACCTTTAGTGTAGGAGCAATCGCTGGACGTTCGCAATTTCGGTGTTGAGCTCTGGCCAGATTGAGCAGGAGAGGCTGTGTACGTTGGAAGTTTTAGCAGGCTAAACAAGTTCAGAGCCCAAGTGTTTGTGGTTCGTTCGAGAGGTTACCAGTGGGAGATGAGGAGCAGCAAGAGCTTTCAGGGCTGGCACCTTTAGTGTAGGTGCAATCGCTGGACGTTCGCAATTTCGGTGTGTTGAGCTCTGGCCAGATTGAGCAGGAGAGGCTGTGTACGTTGGAAGTTTTAGTAGGCTAAACTAGTTCAGAGGCCAAGTGTTTGTGGTTCGTTTGAGAGGTTACCAGTGGGGAGATAAGGACCAGCAAGAGCTTTCAGGGCTGGCACCTTTAGTGTAGGAGCAATTGCTGGACGTTCGCAATTTCGGTGTTGAGCTCTGGCCAGATTGAGCAGGAGAGGCTGTGTACGTTGAAGTTTTAATAGGCTAAACAAGTTCAGAGCCAAGTGTTTGTGGTTCGTTTGAGAGGTTACCAGTGGGAGATGAGGAGCAGCAAGAGCTTTCAGGGCTGGCACCTTTAGTGTAGGTGCAATCGCTGGACGTTCGCAATTTCGGTGTTGAGCTCTGGCCAGATTGAGCAGGAGAGGCTGTGTACGTTGGAAGTTTTGAGTAGGCCTAAACAAGTTCAGAGGCCAAGTGTTTGTGGTTCGTTTGAGAGGTTACCAGTGGGAGATAAGGAGCAGCAAGAGCTTTCAGGGCTGGCACCTTTAGTGTAGGAGCAATTGCTGGACGTTCGCAATTTCGGTGTTGAGCTCTGGCCAGATTGAGCAGGAGAGGCAGTGTACGTTGAAGTTTTAGTAGGCTAAACAAGTTCAGAGCCCAAGTGTTTGTGGTTCGTTTGAGAGGTTACCAGTGGGAGATGAGGACCAGCAAGAGCTTTCAGGGCTGGCACCTTTAGTGTAGGAGCAATCGCTGGACGTTCGCAATTTCGGTGTTGAGCTCTGGCCAGATTGAGCAGGAGAGGCTGTGTACGTTGGAAGTTTTTAGCAGGCTAAACAAGTTCAGAGCCCCAAGTGTTTGTGGTTCATTTGAGAGGTTACCAGTGGGAGATGAGGACCAGCAAGAGCTTTCAGGGCTGGCCCCTTTAGTGTAGGAGCAATCGCTGGACGTTCGCAATTTCAGTGTTGAGCTCTGGCCAGATTGAGCAGGCGAGGCTGTGTACGTTGGAAGTTTTAGTAGGCTAAAGAAGTTCAGAGCCCAAGTGTTTGTGGTTCGTTTGAGAGGTTACCAGTGGGAGATGAGGAGCAGCAAGAGCTTTCAGGGCTGGCACCTTTAGTGTAGGAGCAATCGCTGGACGTTCGCAATTTCGGTGTTGAGCTCTGGCCAGATTGAGCAGGCGAGGCTGTGTACGTTGGAAGTTTTAGTAGGCTAAACAAGTTCAGAGCCCAAGTGTTTGTGGTTCGTTTGAGAGGTTACAAGTGGGAGATGAGGACCAAGCAAGAGCTTTCAGGGCTGGCACCTCTAGTGTAGGAGCAATCGCTGGACGTTCGCAATTTCGGTGTTGAGCTCTGGCCAGATTGAGCAGGAGAGGCTGTGTACGTTGGAAGTTTAGTAGGTAAACAAGTTCAGAGCCAAGTGTTTGTGGTTCGTTGAGAGGGTTACCAGTGGGAGATGAGGACCAGCAAGAGCTTTCAGGGCTGGCCCCTTTAGTGTAGGTAGCAATCGCTGGACGTTCGCAATTTCGGTGTTGAGCTCTGGCCAGATTGAGCAGGAGAGGCTGTGTACGTTGGAAGTTTTTAGTAGGCTAAACAAGTTCAGAGCCTAAGTGTTTTGTGGTTCGTTTGAGAGGTTACCAGCTGGAGATGAGAACCAGCAAGAGCTTTCAGGCTGGCACCTTTAGTGTAGGAGCAATCGCTGGACGTTCGCAATTTCGGTGTTGAGCTCTGGCCAGATTGAGCAGGAGAGGCTGTGTACGTTGGAAGTTTTAATAGGCTAAACAAGTTCAGAGCCCAAGTGTTTGTGGTTCGTTTGAGAGGTTACCAGTGGGAGATGAGGACCAGCAAGAGCTTTCAGGGCTGGCACCTTTAGTGTAGGAGCAATCGCTGGACGTTCGCAATTTCGGTGTTGAGCTCTGGCCAGATTGAGCAGGAGAGGCTGTGTACGTTGGAAGTTTTAGTAGGCTAAACAAGTTCAGAGGCCAAGTGTTTGTGGTTCGTTTGAGAGGTTACCAGTGGGAGATGAGGACCAGCAAGAGCTTTCAGGGCTGGCACCTTTAGTGTAGGAGCAATCGCTGGACGTTCGCAATTTCGGTGTTGAGCTCTGGCTAGATTGAGCAGGCAGAGGCTGTGTACGTTGGAAGTTTTAGTAGGCTAAACAAGTTCAGAGGCCAAGTGTTTGTGTGTTCGTTTGAGAGGGTTACCAGTGGGAGATGAGGAGCAGCAAGAGCTTTCAGGGCTGGCACCGTTTAGTGTAGGAGCAATCGCTGGACGTTCGCAATTTCGGTGTTGAGCTCTGGCCAGATTGAGCAGGAGAGGCTGTGTACGTTGGAAGTTTTAGTAGGCTAAACAAGTTCAGAGCCCAAGTGTTTGTGGTTCATTTGAGAGGTTACCAGTGGGAGATGAGGAGCAGCAAGAGCTTTCAGGGCTGGCCCCTTTAGTGTAGGAGCAATCGCTGGACGTTCGCAATTTCGGTGTTGAGCTCTGGCCAGATTGAGCAGGAGAGGCTGTGTATGTTGGAAGTTTTAGTAGGCTAAAGAAGTTCAGAGCCCAAGTGTTTGTGGTTCGTTTGAGAGGTTACCAGTGGGAGATGAGGAGCAGCAAGAGCTTTCAGGGCTGGCACCTTTAGTGTAGGAGCAATCCCTGGACGTTCGCAATTTCGGTGTTGAGCTCTGGCCAGATTGAGCAGGAGAGGCTGTGTACGTTGGAAGTTTTAGTAGGCTAAACAAGTTCAGAGCCCAAGTGTTTGTGGTTCGTTTTGAGAGGTTACCAGTGGGAGATGAGGAGCAGCAAGAGCTTTCAGGGCTGGCACCTTTAGTGTAGGAGCAATCGCTGGACGTTCGCAATTTCGGTGTTGATCTCTGGCCAGATTGAGCAGGAGAGGCTGTGTACATTGGAAGTTTTAGTAGGCTAAACAAGTTCAGAGCCCAAGTGTTTGTGGTTCGTTTGAGAGGTTACCAGTGGGAGATGAGGAGCAGCAAGAGCTTTCAGGGCTGGCACCTTTAGTGTAGGAGCAATCGCTGGACGTTCGCAATTTCGGTGTTGAGCTCTGGCCAGATTGAGCAGGAGAGGCAGTGTACGTTGGAAGTTTTAGCAGGCTAAACAAGTTCAGAGCCCAAGTGTTTGTGGTTCGTTTGAGAGGTTACCAGTGGGAGATGAGGACCAGCAAGAGCTTTCAGGGCTGGCCCCTTTAGTGTAGGAGCAATCGCTGGACGTTCGCAATTTCGGTGTTGAGCTCTGGCCAGATTGAGCAGGAGAGGCTGTGTACGTTGGAAGTTTTAGCAGGCTAAACAAGTTCAGAGGCCAAGTGTTTGTGGTTCATTTGAGAGGTTACCAGTGGGAGATGAGGAGCAGCAAGAGCTTTCAGGGCTGGCCCCTTTAGTGTAGGAGCAATCGCTGGACGTTCGCAATTTCGGGTGTTGAGCTCTGGCCAGATTGAGCAGGAGAGGCTGTGTACGTTGGAAGTTTTAGTAGGCTAAAGAAGTTCAGAGCCCAAGTGTTTGTGGTTCGTTTGAGAGGTTACCAGTGGGAGATGAGGACCAGCAAGAGCTTTCAGGGCTGGCCCCTTTAGTGTAGGAGCAATCGCTGGACGTTCGCAATTTCGGTGTTGAGCTCTGGCCAGATTGAGCAGGAGAGGCTGTGTACGTTGGAAGTTTTAGTAGGCTAAACAAGTTCAGAGCCCAAGTGTTTGTGGGTTCGTTTGAGAGGTTACCAGTGGGAGATGAGGACCAGCAAGATCTTTCAGGGCTGGCACCTTTAGTGTAGGAGCAATCCCTGGACGTTCGCAATTTCAGTGTTGAGCTCTGGCAGATTGAGCAGGAGAGGCTGTGTACGTTGGAAGTTTTAGTAGGCTAAACAAGTTCAGAGCCCAAGTGTTTGTGGTTCGTTTTGAGAGGTTACCAATGGGAGATGAGGACCAGCAAGAGCTTTCAGGGCTGGCCCCTTTAGTGTAGGAGCAATCGCTGGACGTTCGCAATTTCGGTGTTGAGCTCTGGCCAGATTGAGCAGGAGAGGCTGTGTACGTTGGAAGTTTTAGTAGGCTAAACAAGTTCAGAGCCCAAGTGTTTGTGGTTCATTGGAGAGGTTACCAGTGGGAGATGAGGACCAGCAAGAGCTTTCAGGGCTGGCACCTTTAGTGTAGGAGCAATCGCTGGACGTTCGCAATTTCGGTGTTGAGCTCTGGCCAGATTGAGCAGGAGAGGCTGTGTACATTGGAAGTTTAGCAGGCTAAACAAGTTCAGAGCCCAAGTGTTTGTGGTTCATTTGAGAGGTTACCAGTGGGAGATGAGGAGCAGCAAGAGCTTTCAGGGCTGGCACCTTTAGTGTAGGAGCAATCGCTGGACGTTCGCAATTTCGGTGTTGAGCTCTGGCCAGATTGAGCAGGAGAGGCTGTGTACGTTGGAAGTTTTAGTAGGCTAAACAAGTTCAGAGGCCAAGTGTTTGTGGTTCGTTTGAGAGGTTACCAGTGGGAGATGAGGACCAGCAAGAGCTTTCAGGGCTGGCCCCTTTAGTGTAGGAGCAATCGCTGGACGTTCGCAATTTCGGTGTTGAGCTCTGGCCAGATTGAGCAGGAGAGGCAGTGTACGTTGGAAGTTTTAGTAGGCTAAACAAGTTCAGAGGCCAAGTGTTTGTGGTTCGTTTGAGAGGTTACCAGTGGGAGATGAGGAGCAGCAAGAGCTTTCAGGGCTGGCACCTTTAGTGTAGGAGCAATCGCTGGACGTTCGCAATTTCGGTGTTGAGCTCTGGCCAGATTGAGCAGGAGAGGCTGTGTAAGTTGGAAGTTTTAGCAGGCTAAACACGTTCAGAGCCCAAGTGTTTGTGGTTCATTTGAGAGGTTACCAGTGGGAGATGAGGAGCAGCAAGAGCTTTCAGGGCTGGCACCTTTAGTGTAGGAGCAATCGCTGGACGTTCGCAATTTCGGTGTTGAGCTCTGGCCAGATTGAGCAGGAGAGGCTGTGTACGTTGGAAGTTTTAGTAGGCTAAACAAGTTCAGAGCCCAAGTGTTTGTGGTTCGTTTGAGAGGTTACCAGTGGGAGATGAGGACCAGCAAGTGCTTTCAGGGCTGGCACCTTTAGTGTAGGAGCAATCGCTGGACGTTCGCAATTTCGGTGTTGAGCTCTGGCCAGATTGAGCAGGAGAGGCTGTGTACGTTGGAAGTTTTAGTAGGCTAAACAAGTTCAGAGGCCAAGTGTTTGTGGTTCGTTTGAGAGGTTACCAGTGGGAGATGAGGAGCAGCAAGAGCTTTCAGGGCTGGCACCTTTAGTGTAGGAGCAATCGCTGGACGTTCGCAATTTCGGTGTTGAGCTCTGGCCAGATTGAGCAGGCGAGGCTGTGTACGTTGGAAGTTTTAGTAGGCTAAACTAGTTCAGAGGCCAAGTGTTTGTGGTTCGTTTGAGAGGTTACCAGTGGGAGATGAGGACCAGCAAGAGCTTTCAGGGCTGGCACCTTTAGTGTAGGAGCAATCGCTGACGTTCGCAATTTCGGTGTTGAGCTCTGGCCAGATTGAGCAGGAGAGGCAGTGTACGTTGGAAGTTTTTAGTAGGCTAAACAAGTTCAGAGGCCAAGTGTTTGTGGTTCGTTTGAGAGGGTTACCAGTGGGAGATGAGGACCAGCAAGAGCTTTCAGGGCTGGCCCCTTTAGTGTAGGAGCAATCGCTGGACGTTCGCAATTTCGGTGTTGAGCTCTGGCCAGATTGAGCAGGAGAGGCTGTGTACGTTGGAAGTTTTAGTAGGCTAAACAAGTTCAGAGGCCAAGTGTTTGTGGTTCGTTTGAGAGGTTACCAGTGGGAGATGAGGACCAGCAAGAGCTTTCAGGGCTGGGCACCTTTAGTGTAGGTGCAATCGCTGGACGTTCGCAATTTCGGTGTTGAGCTCTGGCCAGATTGAGCAGGAGAGGCTGTGTACGTTGGAAGTTTTAGTAGGCTAAACTAGTTCAGAGGCCAAGTGTTTGTGGTTCATTTGAGAGGTTACCAGTGGGAGATGAGGAGCAGCAAGAGCTTTCAGGGCTGGCCCCTTTAGTGTAGGAGCAATCGCTGGACGTTCGCAATTTCGGTGTTGAGCTCTGGCCAGATTGAGCAGGAGAGGCTGTGTACGTTGGAAGTTTTAGTAGGCTAAACAAGTTCAGAGCCCAAGTGTTTGTGGTTCGTTTGAGAGGTTACCAGTGGGAGATGAGGACCAGCAAGAGCTTTCAGGGCTGGCCCCTTTAGTGTAGGAGCAATCGCTGGACGTTCGCAATTTCGGTGTTGAGCTCTGGCCAGATTGAGCAGGAGAGGCTGTGTACGTTGGAAGTTTTAGTAGGCTAAACAAGTTCAGAGGCCAAGTGTTGTGGTTCGTTTGAGAGGTTACCAGTGGGAGATGAGGACCAGCAAGAGCTTTCAGGGCTGGCCCCTTTAGTGTAGGAGCAATCGCTGGACGTTCGCAATTTCGGTGTTGAGCTCTGGCCAGATTGAGCAGGAGAGGCTGTGTACGTTGGAAGTTTTAATAGGCTAAACAAGTTCAGAGCCCAAGTGTTTGTGGTTCGTTTGAGAGGTTACCAGTGGGAGATGAGGAGCAGCAAGAGCTTTCAGGGCTGGCACCTTTAGTGTAGGTGCAATCGCTGGACGTTCGCAATTTCGGTGTTGAGCTCTGGCCAGATTGAGCAGGAGAGGCTGTGTACTGTTGGAAGTTTTAGTAGGCTAAACTAGTTCAGAGGCCAAGTGTTTGTGGTTCATTTGAGAGGTTACCAGTGGGAGATGAGGAGCAGCAAGAGCTTTCAGGGCTGGCCCCTTTAGTGTAGGAGCAATCGCTGGACGTTCGCAATTTCGGTGTTGAGCTCTGGCCAGATTGAGCAGGAGAGGCTCTGTACGTTGGAAGTTTTAGTAGGCTAAACAAGTTCAGAGCCCAAGTGTTAGTGGTTTCGTTTGAGAGGTTACCAGTGGGAGATGAGGACCAGCAAGAGCTTTCAGGGCTGGCCCCTTTAGTGTAGGAGCAATCGCTGGACGTTCGCAATTTCGGTGTGTTGAGCTCTGGCCAGATTGAGCAGGAGAGGCTGTGTACGTTGGAAGTTTTAGTAGGCTAAACAAGTTCAGAGGCCAAGTGTTTGTGGTTCGTTTGAGAGGTTACCAGTGGGAGATGAGGAGCAGCAAGAGCTTTCAGGGCTGGCACCTTTAGTGTAGGAGCAATCGCTGGACGTTCGCAATTTCGGTGTTGAGCTCTGGCTAGATTGAGCAGGAGAAGCTGTGTACGTTGGAAGTTTTAGTAGGCTAAACAAGTTCAGAGGCCAAGTTGTTTGTGGTTCGTTTGAGAGGTTACCAGTGGGAGATGAGGACCAGCAAGAGCTTTCAGGGCTGGCACCTTTAGTGTAGGAGCAATCGCTGGACGTTCGCATTTCGGTGTTGAGCTCTGGCCAGATTGAGCAGGCGAGGCTGTGTACGTTGGAAGTTTTAGTAGGCTAAAGAAGTTCAGAGCCCAAGTGTTTGTGGTTCATTTGAGAGGTTACCAGTGGGAGATGAGGAGCAGCAAGAGCTTTCAGGGCTGGCACCTTTAGTGTAGGAGCAATCGCTGGACGTTCGCAATTTCGGTGTTTGAGCTCTGGCCAGATTGAGCAGGCGAGGCTGTGTACGTTGGAAGTTTTAGTAGGCTAAACTAGTTCAGAGGCCAAGTGGTTTGTGGTTCGTTTGAGAGGTTACCAGTGGGAGATGAGGACCAGCAAGAGCTTTCAGGGCTGGCACCTTTAGTGTAGGAGCAATCGCTGGACGTTCGCAATTTCGGTGTTGAGCTCTGGCCAGATTTGAGCAGGAGAGGCTGTGTACGTTGGAAGTTTTAGCAGGCTAAACAAGTTCAGAGCCCAAGTGTTTGTGGTTCATTTGAGAGGTTACCAGTGGGAGATGAGGAGCAGCAAGAGCTTTCAGGGCTGGCACCTTTAGTGTAGGAGCAATCGCTGGACGTTCACAATTTCGGTGTTGAGCTCTGGCCAGATTGAGCAGGCGAGGCTGTGTACGTTGGAAGTTTTAGTAGGCTAAAGAAGTTCAGAGCCCAAGTGTTTGTGGGTTCATTTGAGAGGTTACCAGTGGGAGATGAGGACCAGCAAGAGCTTCAGGGCTGGCACCTTTAGTGTAGGAGCAATCGCTGGACGTTCGCAATTTCGGTGTTGAGCTCTGGCCAGATTGAGCAGGAGAGGCTGTGTACGTTGGAAGTTTTAGTAGGCTAAACAAGTTCAGAGCCCAAGTGTTTGTGGTTCGTTTGAGAGGTTACCAGTGGGAGATGAGGACCAGCAAGAGCTTTCAGGGCTGGCACCTTTAGTGTAGGAGCAATCGCTGGACGTTCGCAATTTCGGTGTTGAGCTCTGGCCAGATTGAGCAGGAGAGGCTGTGTACGTTGGAAGTTTTAGTAGGCTAAACAAGTTCAGAGGCCAAGTGTTTGTGGTTCGTTTGAGAGGTTACCAGTGGGAGATGAGGACCAGCAAGAGCTTTCAGGGCTGGCACCTTTAGTGTAGGAGCAATCGCTGGACGTTCGCAATTTCGGTGTTGAGCTCTGGCCAGATTGAGCAGGAGAGGCTGTGTACGTTGGAAGTTTTAGTAGGCTAAACAAGTTCAGAGGCCAAGTGTTTGTGGTTCGTTTGAGAGGTTACCAGTGGGAGATGAGGAGCAGCAAGAGCTTTCAGGGCTGGCCCCTTTAGTGTAGGAGCAATCGCTGGACGTTCGCAATTTCGGTGTTGAGCTCTGGCCAGATTGAGCAGGAGAGGCTGTGTACGTTGGAAGTTTTAGCAGGCTAAACAAGTTCAGAGGCCAAGTGTTTGTGGTTCGTTTGAGAGGTTACCAGTGGGAGATGAGGACCAGCAAGAGCTTTCAGGGCTGGCCCCTTTAGTGTAGGAGCAATCGCTGGACA